>NC_091296.1:13221868-13349368 GCF_038502225.1 Cherax quadricarinatus
AAGTCCTCCTTATCGAAGAAAAAGCTTATGTAAGAGATGAAGACGAGAAAGGCAGTAGGTATGTAGATGCTGAGGATGTAGTAACCGTATTGGTGGCGGAACACAGTGGTCAGTACATATGCATTATTCTCCATCAAATCAGATACAGAGTTATCTATATCGAGGCTGAGACTGTATATCTCGTACTCCAGCAGCTGTCTGCGGTGCATGCTGAGGTTCTTCAGCGTCCCAACCGTAAATCTGCTGCCGCCAGGAATTTTAAAACGAATCCAAAGTTTGCAAGTCTGGACATCAAAGGGAAATTTTTTGAGGTTTGCGTCACAATTGTAGGTAACGGAGGTCTTAGCCTGCAGCCACAATGTCACTGAGCATCCATCGAATCTATTACCTGGGGAGCAAAGAGATAAAGCTATTATTGTGTCCATGTTGGAAGAGAATACACGCTTAATAACCTACATTAATAAATATTCTTTGGTGGTTGATGGTGACTCTAGCCTCACAGACATTCATGGTTGAAATTCTCTGCGTAACCAGACACTTTCCATGTATATTATTAAATGTCATCAGATCTTGTAAAACTATGTATACTGTGGAAATAAATTATTATTATTATTATTATTATTATTATTATTATTATTAAGTATACATGAAGGGAGACTTAATAACTAGATTTTTTCCTTCCTTCAACTTTTCAATTTTCTTTCTCTCATAACCCGTGAACTCCTCATTCAATCGAATTAATTTTTTTTAAACTCTTGTATACGGTAATGAAGACCAAATTCTATGGACAAACTGAACTATTTGTTATACTCCTTGCACTTAAATGCGTTCATGTATTAAAAGTTGACACTTCAGTTGTAACCGATTCTCTATTATCTCTTATCATACTCTTACCTCCTTGAGTATTAATTGTGGCATGCTTGTGTCAGAAGCCAGATACAGGTTTGGTATTAAAGTAGACAGTGGAGTCAGAGTACACCTGTGGATTTCATCTCACATTGGTCTTTAGATTCATGATAGAACTGATGAATTGGCAAAGGATATGCCTTCAGAGAGGAAGTAGATTACAATCAAGGGCTGTCAGCAGTTTGAGAACAATACGAAAAGAACCTCGACTAAACTTCACTGACTTGAGACTGAGGGAGACTGATACCAGTCAGTCCTCCTATCATCATGCAGGAGGAGCCACATGTCTATGGTGTATCCAACAAAATAAGCAGATTCGTCAATCCATGAAAGACAGTGCTACAGCATATATTGTCAGGCACACCACCTAAAGAGGACAAGAATATACAGATCACCCAGATTATGTAAAACAAAACAGGGGAGCCATAATCACTCTAGAGACGGAGGTTATTTAGTACCAGGAGAAAAAGGAAAGTGGCAAAGAAATGACAGAAATCCTACACCAACTCATAACACTTCTGGGGCGGTGGCACAGTCGTTGGCCTCCACTACAAAACAACAGATATTAATGCCAGGAAACAAAGCTCCCCTACGTACCATCAATACGACGAGACTTTGCAACCATATAGGGTCTAAAGCCATCAACAAACAACGAAATACCTATTGTCAAGGGACTGCTCACAGAGTCAAATGCAATGGGGCTATCACAGAGACCCACATAAAGGGCCACTTTGACAACAAAATATGGATCCCGGGTTATAACCTATTCAGATGCGACAGAGTAAACAGGCAACAAGGAGAGGGTTGGCCTGTATGTCACTGAGTCGCCCATTTACTCGGAACTACTAAATACCTCAAATGATGTAGATGAAGTTTTAGCAGCAAAGATCGAAAACCAACAATTCCAGGAACAGCTTTTCAAAACTGACCACTGTCTTGAAAATCTCCCAACTCCTGCCCCAAACATCTTACTGCTGGGCGATTTCAACTTAAGACGCCTAAAGTGGAGGAATGTATCAAACAATGTTTTAGCGAAGATAACCCCAGGAGGCAGCTGAGATGAAAATTCAAACACACATGAGCTATTAAATCTCTGCAACAAATTCACCTGAAACCAGCAAATAATAGAGCCAACAAGAATGGAAAATACACTGGACCTCATCTTTACCAACAATAATGATGATATAAAATATAACAGTATCAAAGACAATCCACTCAGATCATAACATAATAGAGGCAGAGACATGTATATGCAGGGCTCCTGACCAGCAAAAGGTGATCAGTTCTGAGGGTATCTTCACCAAATTCAACTTCAGTAACAAAAACATACAGTGGGATCAAGTCAACCATGTCCTAAATGAAACAAGCTGGGAAGATATCCTAAACAACATGGATCCAAACCTTTGCCCAGAAAGAAGTAACTCTGTGGCACTTAAGGTATGCTCAAGGCACGTTCCTTTAAGAAAAAGGAAGAGAAGATGTAAACTAGAAAGAGAGAGACGCTCCTTATACAAGCAAAGGGGCCAGTATATCTGAAATACGAAGGGAGGCACTGGTCAGAGAAATAGCAAATACCGAACTTAAGTTTAAGGAATCATACAGGAGACAAATTCAGGAACTGCAAGAAGCCCATTTCACGTGCCTTCAGCATTCTATGGAGACGGAGCATGGACACAGGGGTCATTCTACAGTCACTAAAAACAACAGACATACCTCCTACACAAAGGTGGCATTAAAGTAATTGCAAAGAATTACAGACCTATAGCACTAATGTCCCATATCATAAAAATCTTTGAAAGAGTCTAAAGAAGCAAGATCGCCACCCACCTAGATATCCATTAGTTACACAACCCAGGGCAACATGGGTTTAGAGGAGACTGCTCTTGCCTCTCCCAACCGCTGGACCACTATGACAAGGTTTTAAATGCGCTGGAGGACAAACAAAATGCAGATGAAGTATACACAGACTCTGCGAAAGCCTTTGACAAGTGCGACAATGAAACAATAGAGCACAAAATGCGTGATAAAGGAATAACAGGAAAAGTTGGTAGATGAATCTATAACTTCCTAACAAACAGAACACAAAGGGTTACAGAAAACAGAGTAAAGTCTGAGGCGGCCACAGTGAAACTCTGTTCAACAAGGCACAGTACTCGCTCCTATCCTGTTCCTTATCCTCTTATCTGACATAGAGACGTAAGCCACAGCACCGTGTCTTCCTTTGCGGATGACACTCGAATTTCCATGACAGTGTCATCCATCGAAGACATTGAAAGATTCCAAGCGGACATCATCCAAATCTTTACATGGGCCGCAGAAAACAATGAAGAGAAATTTCAATTACTCCGATATGGAAAACTCGAGGAAATTAAAAGTGTATCGGAGTATAAGAGAAAATCTTATCACACAACGGAGTGAAAAACTAATGTGAAGGACCTGGGAGTGATAATGTCAGAGGATCTCATTTTCAGAGATCACAACATTGTATCTATCACATCTGCTAGGAAAATGATAGGATGGATAATGAGAACCTTCAAAACTAGGGATGTCAAGCCCATGATGATTCTCTTCAAGTCACTTGTTCTCTCTAGGCTGAAATACTGCTGTACACTAACGGCCCTTTTCAAGGCTGGCGAAACTGCAGACCTGGAGAATGTACAGAGAACTTTCACGGCACGTATAAGTACGATAAAGCACATACGTTTTGAATATCCTAGAAAGACTAGTCCCAAACTTACACACGAAAATCACTCCCTACGAAAGGCAAAAGACTGGGCAGGAGATGCAACATCCTCCCGGTGAGGGCAATGATCTCCGAAACCCTCTCCAGGCATACTCCAGGACTCTTGGATGTCACTACTGCCCGGCTCCGGCTGGGTTACAAGTATCTCCGAGAGGTTACACCAGCATCACCAGGTGATGTAAACTTTGCGGACTAATGTCAAACTTTGCATCATTATGTACAGGAATGCGATAAAATTAATGAATTCAGATAACTAACTCAGAAATGTTCAAGAAATGTCAAAGTACCTTATTCACAGTGGTACATTGCCAACGATTCTGGAAAAATACCCTGACTTTGGTTACTGTAAATAAAATATAATCATTTAAACGTATTTAAATTCAACCATACCTTGTTAAAATATGTTAATATAAATAATTCAAAACCACATATAAGCTACATTGTAATATTTTTGTGACTTAATTCCCGTGTGCGTAAAAAACTCATTACGATTGTAACAAACTATGAATGTGTATATAGTTCGTTACCTTCGTAACTTGTTCACTTATCAAAACTTTGTGACCCAGTCACTGGACCTATTATGTACCTCTGTAATCTTTTTGACTACCACCCACACCATGGGTGATATGACTACCACCCACACCATGGGTGATATGACTACCACCCACACCATGGGTGATATGACTACCACCCACACCATGGGTGATATGACTACCACACGCACCATGGGTGATATGACTACCACCCACACCATGAGTGATATGACTACCACCCACACCAAGGGTGATATGACTACCACCCACACCATGGGTGATATGACTACCGCCCACACCATGGGTGATATGACTACCACCTACACCATGGGTGATATGACTACCACCCACACCATGGGTGATATGACTACCACCTACACCAAGGGTGATATGACTACCACCCACACCATGGGTGATATGACTACCACCCACACCATGGGTGATATGACTACCACCCACACCATGGGTGATATGACTACCACCCACACCATGGGTGATATGACTACCACCCACACCATGGGTGATATGACTACCACCCACACCATGGGTGATATGACTACCACCCGCACCATGGATGATATGACTACCACCCACACCATGGGTGATATGACTACCACCCGCACCATGGGTGATATGACTACCACCCACACCATGGGTGATATGACTACCACCCACACCATGGATGATATGACTACCACCCACACCATGGATGATATGACTACCACCCACACCATGAGTGATATGACTACCACCCACACCAAGGGTAATATGACTACCACCCACACCATGAGTGATATGACTACCACCCACACCATGGATGATATGACTACCACCCACACCAAGGGTGATATGACTACCACCCACACCATGGGAGATATGACTACCACCCACACCATGGGTGATATGACTACCACCTACACCATGGGAGATATGACTACCACCCACACCATGGGTGATATGACTACCACCCGCACCATGGGTGATATGACTACCACCCACACCATGGGCGATATGACTACCAACCACACCATGGGTGATATGACTACCACCCACACCATGGGTGATATGACTACCACCCACACCATGGGTGATATGACTACCACCCACACCAAGGGTGATATGACTACCACCCACACCATGGGAGATATGACTACCACCCACACCATGGGTGATATGACTACCACCTACACCATGGGAGATATGACTACCACCCACACCATGGGTGATATGACTACCACCCGCACCATGGGTGATATGACTACCACCCACACCATGGGCGATATGACTACCACCCACACCATGGGTGATATGACTACCACCCACACCATGGGTGATATGACTACCACCCACACCATGGGTGATATGACTACCACCCACACCATGGATGATATGACTACCACCCACACCATGGGTGATATGACTACCACCCACACCATGGGTGATATGACTACCACCCACACCATGGGTGATATGACCACCACCCACACCATGGGTGATATGACTACCACCCACACTATGGGTGATATGAATACCACCCACACCATGGGAGATATGACTACCACCCACACCATGGGTGATATGACTATCACCCACACCATGGATGATATGACTACCACCCACGCCATGGGAGATATGACTACCACCCACACCATGGGTGATATGACTACCACCCACACCATGGGTGATATGACTACCACCCACACCATGGGTGATATGACTACCACCCACACCATGGGAGATATGACTACCACCCACACCATGGGTGATATGACCACTACCCACACCATGGGCGATATGACCACCTCCCACACCATGGGTGATATGACTACCACCCACACCATGAGTGACACGACCACCACCCACACCATATGTGATATGACTACCACCCACACCATGGGTGATATGACCACCACCCATACCAAGGGTGATATGACTACCACCTACAGCATGGGTGATATGGCCACCACCCACACCATGGGTGATATGACTACCACCCACACCATGGGTGATATGACTACCACCCACACCATGAGTGACATTGCAACCACCCACACCATGGGTGATATGACTTCCACCCACACCATGAGTGACACGACCACCACCCACACCATATGACCACCCACACCATGGGTGATATGACTACCACCCACACCATGGGTGATATGACCACCACCCATACCATGGGTGATATGACTACCACCCACACCATGGGTGATATGACTACCACCCACACCATGGGTGATATGACTACCACCCACACCATGGATGATATGACTACCACCCACGCCATGGGAGATATGACTACCACCCACACCATGGGTGATATGACTACCACCCACACCATGGGTGATATGACTACCACCCACACCATGGGTGATACGACTACCACACGCACCATGGGTGATATGACTACCACCCACACCATGGGTGATATGACTACCAACCACACCATGGATGATATGACTACCACCCACACCATGGATGATATGACTACCACCCACACCATGAGTGATATGACTACCACCCACACCAAGGGTGATATGACTACCACCCACACCATGAGTGATATGACTACCACCCACACCAAGGGTGATATGACTACCACCCACACCATGGGTTATATGACTACCGCCCACACCATGGGTGATATGACTACCACCTACACCATGGGTGATATGACTACCACCCACACCATGGGTGATATGACTACCACCTACACGAAGGGTGATATGACTACCACCCACACCATGGGTGATATGACTACCACCCACACCATGGGTGATATGACTACCACCCACACCATGGGTGATATGACTACCACCCACACCATGGGTGATATGACTACCACCCACACCATGGGTGATATGACTACCACCCACACCATGGGTGATATGACTACCACCCGCACCATGGATGATATGACTACCACCCACACCATGGGTGATATGACTACCACCCGCACCATGGGTGATATGACTACCACCCACACCATGGGTGATATGACTACCACCCACACCATGGATGATATGACTACCACCCACACCATGGATGATATGACTACCACCCACACAATGAGTGATATGACTACCACCCACACCAAGGGTAATATGACTACCACCCACACCATGAGTGATATGACTACCACCCACACCATGGATGATATGACTACCACCCACACCAAGGGTGATATGACTACCACCCACACCATGGGAGATATGACTACCACCCACACCATGGGTGATATGACTACCACCTACACCATGGGAGATATGACTACCACCCACACCATGGGTGATATGACTACCACCCGCACCATGGGTGATATGACTACCACCCACACCATGGGCGATATGACTACCACCCACACCATGGGTGATATGACTACCGCCCACACCATGGGTGATATGACTACCACCTACACCATGGGTGATATGACTACCACCCACACCATGGGTGATATGACTACCACCTACACCAAGGGTGATATGACTACCACCCACACCATGGGTGATATGACTACCACCCACACCATGGGTGATATGACTACCACCCACACCATGGGTGATATGACTACCACCCACACCATGGGTGATATGACTACCACCCACACCATGGGTGATATGACTACCACCCACACCATGGGTGATATGACTACCACCCGCACCATGGATGATATGACTACCACCCACACCATGGGTGATATGACTACCACCCGCACCATGGGTGATATGACTACCACCCACACCATGGGTGATATGACTACCACCCACACCATGGATGATATGACTACCACCCACACCATGGATGATATGACTACCACCCACACCATGAGTGATATGACTACCACCCACACCAAGGGTAATATGACTACCACCCACACCATGAGTGATATGACTACCACCCACACCATGGATGATATGACTACCACCCACACCAAGGGTGATATGACTACCACCCACACCATGGGAGATATGACTACCACCCACACCATGGGTGATATGACTACCACCTACACCATGGGAGATATGACTACCACCCACACCATGGGTGATATGACTACCACCCGCACCATGGGTGATATGACTACCACCCACACCATGGGCGATATGACTACCAACCACACCATGGGTGATATGACTACCACCCACACCATGGGTGATATGACTACCACCCACACCATGGGTGATATGACTACCACCCACACCAAGGGTGATATGACTACCACCCACACCATGGGAGATATGACTACCACCCACACCATGGGTGATATGACTACCACCTACACCATGGGAGATATGACTACCACCCACACCATGGGTGATATGACTACCACCCGCACCATGGGTGATATGACTACCACCCACACCATGGGCGATATGACTACCACCCACACCATGGGTGATATGACTACCACCCACACCATGGGTGATATGACTACCACCCACACCATGGGTGATATGACTACCACCCACACCATGGATGATATGACTACCACCCACACCATGGGTGATATGACTACCACCCACACCATGGGTGATATGACTACCACCCACACCATGGGTGATATGACCACCACCCACACCATGGGTGATATGACTACCACCCACACTATGGGTGATATGAATACCACCCACACCATGGGAGATATGACTACCACCCACACCATGGGTGATATGACTATCACCCACACCATGGATGATATGACTACCACCCACGCCATGGGAGATATGACTACCACCCACACCATGGGTGATATGACTACCACCCACACCATGGGTGATATGACTACCACCCACACCATGGGTGATATGACTACCACCCACACCATGGGAGATATGACTACCACCCACACCATGGGTGATATGACCACTACCCACACCATGGGCGATATGACCACCGCCCACACCATGGGTGATATGACTACCACCCACACCATGAGTGACACGACCACCACCCACACCATATGTGATATGACTACCACCCACACCATGGGTGATATGACCACCACCCATACCAAGGGTGATATGACTACCACCTACAGCATGGGTGATATGGCCACCACCCACACCATGGGTGATATGACTACCACCCACACCATGGGTGATATGACTACCACCCACACCATGAGTGACATTGCAACCACCCACACCATGGGTGATATGACTTCCACCCACACCATGAGTGACACGACCACCACCCACACCATATGACCACCCACACCATGGGTGATATGACTACCACCCACACCATGGGTGATATGACCACCACCCATACCATGGGTGATATGACTACCACCCACACCATGGGTGATATGACTACCACCCACACCATGGGTGATATGACTACCACCCACACCATGGATGATATGACTACCACCCACGCCATGGGAGATATGACTACCACCCACACCATGGGTGATATGACTACCACCCACACCATGGGTGATATGACTACCACCCACACCATGGGTGATACGACTACCACACGCACCATGGGTGATATGACTACCACCCACACCATGGGTGATATGACTACCAACCACACCATGGATGATATGACTACCACCCACACCATGGATGATATGACTACCACCCACACCATGAGTGATATGACTACCACCCACACCAAGGGTGATATGACTACCACCCACACCATGAGTGATATGACTACCACCCACACCAAGGGTGATATGACTACCACCCACACCATGGGTTATATGACTACCGCCCACACCATGGGTGATATGACTACCACCTACACCATGGGTGATATGACTACCACCCACACCATGGGTGATATGACTACCACCTACACCAAGGGTGATATGACTACCACCCACACCATGGGTGATATGACTACCACCCACACCATGGGTGATATGACTACCACCCACACCATGGGTGATATGACTACCACCCACACCATGGGTGATATGACTACCACCCACACCATGGGTGATATGACTACCACCCACACCATGGGTGATATGACTACCACCCGCACCATGGATGATATGACTACCACCCACACCATGGGTGATATGACTACCACCCGCACCATGGGTGATATGACTACCACCCACACCATGGGTGATATGACTACCACCCACACCATGGATGATATGACTACCACCCACACCATGGATGATATGACTACCACCCACACAATGAGTGATATGACTACCACCCACACCATGGGTGATATGACTACCACCTACACCATGGGAGATATGACTACCACCCACACCATGGGTGATATGACTACCACCCGCACCATGGGTGATATGACTACCACCCACACCATGGGCGATATGACTACCACCCACACCATGGGTGATATGACTACCACCCACACCATGGGTGATATGACTACCACCCACACCATGGGTGATATGACTACCACCCACACCATGGATGATATGACTACCACCCACACCATGGGTGATATGACTACCGCCCACACCATGGGTGATATGACCACCACCCACACCATGGGTGATATGACTACCACCCATACCATGGGTGATATGACTACCACCCACACCATGGGTGATATGACCACCACCCACACCATGGGTGATATGACTACCACCCACACTATGGGTGATATGAATACCACCCACACCATGGGAGATATGACTACCACCCACACCATGGGTGATATGACTATCACCCAGACCATGGATGATATGACTACCACCCACGCCATGGGAGATATGACTACCACCCACACCATGGGTGATATGACTACCACCCACACCATGGGTGATATGACTACCACCCACACCATGGGTGATATGACTACCACCCACACCATGGGAGATATGACTACCACCCACACCATGGGTGATATGACCACTACCCACACCATGGGCGATATGACCACCGCCCACACCATGGGTGATATGACTACCACCCACACCATGAGTGACACGACCACCACCCACACCATATGTGATATGACTACCACCCACACCATGGGTGATATGACCACCACCCATACCAAGGGTGATATGACTACCACCTACAGCATGGGTGATATGGCCACCACCCACACCATGGGTGATATGACTACCACCCACACCATGGGTGATATGACTACCACCCACACCATGAGTGACATTGCAACCACCCACACCATGGGTGATATGACTTCCACCCACACCATGAGTGACACGACCACCACCCACACCATATGACCACCACCCACACCATGGGTGATATGACTACCACCCACACCATGGGTGATATGACCACCACCCATACCATGGGTGATATGACTACCACCCACACCATGGGTGATATGACTACCACCCACACCATGGGTTATATGACTACCACCCACACCATGGATGATATGACTACCACCCACGCCATGGGAGATATGACTACCACCCACACCATGGGTGATATGACTACCACCCACACCATGGGTGATATGACTACCACCCACACCATGGGTGATATGACTACCACCCACACCATGGGAGATATGACTACCACCCACACCATGGGTGATATGACCACTACCCACACCATGGGTGATATGACTACCACCCACACCATGGGTGATATGACTATCACCCAGACCATGGATGATATGACTACCACACACACCATGGGTGATATGACTACCACCCACACCATGGGTGATATGACTACCACCCACACCATGGGTGATATGACCACTACCCACACCATGGGTGATATGACTACCACCCACACCATGGGTGATATGACTACCACCCACACCATGGATGATATGACTACCACCCACGCCATGGGAGATATGACTACCACCCACACCATGGGTGATATGACTACCACCCACACCATGGGTGATATGACTACCACCCACACAATGGGTGATATGACTACCACCCACACCATGGGTGATATGACCACTACCCACACCATGGGTGATATGACTACCACCCACACAATGGGTGATATGACTACCACCCACACAATGGGTGATATGACTACCACCCACACAATGGGTGATATGACTACCACCCACACCATGGGTGATATGACTACCACCCACACCATGGGTGATATGACTACCACCCACACAATGGGTGATATGACTACCACCCACACCATGGGTGATATGACCACTACCCACACCATGGGTGATATGACTACCACCCACACAATGGGTGATATGACTACCACCCACACCATGGGTGATATGACTACCACCCACACAATGGGTGATATGACTACCACCCACACCATGGGTGATATGACCACTACCCACACCATGGGTGATATGACTACCACCCACACAATGGGTGATATGACTACCACCCACACAATGGGTGATATGACTACCACCCACACCATGGGTGATATGACTACCACCCACACAATGGGTGATATGACTACCACCCACACAATGGGTGATATGACTACCACCCACACAATGGGTGATATGACTACCACCCACACCATGGGTGATATGACTACCACCCACACCATGGGTGATATGACTACCACCCACACCATGGGTGATATGACTACCACCCACACCATGGGTGATATGACTACCACCCACACCATGGGTGATATGACTACCACCCACACCATGGGTGATATGACTACCACCCACACCATGGGTGATATGACTACCACCCACACCATGGGTGATATGACTACCACCCACACAATGGGTGATATGACTACCACCCACACAATGGGTGATATGACTACCACCCACACCATGGGTGATATGACTACCACCCACACCATGGGTGATATGACTACCACCCACACCATGGGTGATATGACTACCACCCACACCATGGGTGATATGACTACCACCCACACCATGGGTGATATGACTACCACCCACACCATGGGTGATATGACTACCACCCACACCATGGGTGATATGACTACCACCCACACCATGGGTGATATGACTACCACCCACACCATGGGTGATATGACTACCACCCACACCATGGGTGATATGACTACCACCCACACCATGGGTGATATGACTACCACCCACACCATGGGTGATATGACTACCACCCACACCATGGGTGATATGACTACCACCCACACCATGGGTGATATGACTACCACCCACACCATGGGTGATATGACTACCACCCACACCATGGGTGATATGACTACCACCCACACCATGGGTGATATGACTACCACCCACACCATGGGTGATATGACTACCACCCACACAATGGGTGATATGACTACCACCCACACAATGGGTGATATGACTACCACCCACACCATGGGTGATATGACTACCACCCACACTACCATGGGTGATATGACTACCACCCACACCATGGGTGATATGACTACCACCCACACCATGGGTGATATGACTACCACCCACACCATGGGTGATATGACCATGGGTGATATGACACCATGGATGATATGACTACCACCCACACCATGGGTGATATGACTACCACCCGCACCATGGATGATATGACTACCACCCACACCATGGGTGATATGACTACCACCCACACCATGGGTGATATGACTACCACCCACACCATGGGTGATATGACTACCACCCACACCATGGGTGATATGACTACCACCCACACCATGGGTGATATGACTACCACCCACACCATGGGTGATATGACTACCACCCACACCATGGGTGATATGACTACCACCCACACCATGGGTGATATGACTACCACCCACACAATGGGCTTCCTATATAGTATGTAACTGATGTCAGCTCGGTTTGTATAAGTTGTATCATGTATCTGTAGATATGAAGATTATTATTATTATTATTATTATTATTATTATTATTATTATTATTATTATTATTATTATTATTCAACCCATTTTTTTTCAAGACATCCTGAAATAATATATGGAAGGGATCGCCATCCATGTGAAAATTTGCTTAATGTAGTTTATTTATTTGACTTTCTTGCCTAGGATGCATTTACTGGTACCTTGTACAATTTTGTGTGAACAAGGTGATGAAGTAGTACACTTACCTGCCTCTATCTTAGTCACATCGTCACTAAGTGGCAAAGGGTCAGTGAGTTCGGCTGTGAGATCTTTATCCATGTCCTCAAAAGAAGCTTTTGTCCCCAGGTCACTCATCAGTTCGAATTCGGGAATCCAGATCGTGTCCAGGTAATTCTTCATTAAATTACCACTGCCATTATTTAGATGTTTGTAAGTCAGTCGTGTATCTTGCCAGCCGATGTTGAATATTAAATCTACTGTAGCCTGCATCAGACTGATGTCAAAGCTACGGTAGTTAATGATGCTAACACCAAACGTAAGGTTGTAGTCGGAGCAACGACCTGAGCTAAATGCAGGAGGAAGCTTGACATAATTATCAGGTAGTTCAACTTTCTCGTTGCAGAAAGTTTCGTCACTTTCATCCGGGCAGTTTCCTACATGATCGCAGACATCCTTCAGGGGAATGCAGTTGAGATTATCACAAGTGAACTGATCAGAGAAACAGTTTGTTAGCATTACTGTTAGGTTTTGTGTACCGCAACTAAAGTCATTTACTTTCCATTGCTGCTTACCAAAAGGCAGTTCTGTCAAACTGTCAGTGCCTACTATTGCTGATGTACTTAGTAGCCAGTCATGCAGCTGCCATTTTTTGGATTTTGGGGAATGTTTCAAGGTAGTGGTGCCTCTTCCACGGAAAATGGGTCTCCCATCCAATGTGTGATGGAGCCAGAGTTCCTTATCTTTCAATGGCGACTCTGGGCACAGCCCTCGAACCCTGTAGTTAGTTACTGGTACTTGACACACCACCATCAAGGGACTGTAGAGGGATTCCTCGTACCATTCCCCGGTCTCCGCTTTGAAAGCAAGGATGCTTTTCGGTACGGCAGAAGTAATATTATTCGGGGGCGAGATATCTGTTTCATCATACTCACTAACCCAGTTTATGTATGATTTCTTGATGCCTAGGTGAACAGCATTAAAATTACGCGGGCTACCATAATTCCGTATGGCCTCCATCAGCAAGATGTTTTCTGTCTGGGTGAGTGGGACTGGGAGAACACCGTTCAGTTTTGTGCATATGTCGCGGGCTTTATCCCTGGTGTAGCTGTTCAAGAAGATGAGGCTGGATGAGATGAGAGGCTGCAGTTGACACGCATTGTCCGCCGCTGCTGTGGATACCCATGATGCTGACCCATTCACTCGCCACTCATTGGAGAGGGTCAAGATTGGTTCCGCTATTATATTTAGGCACCTGGCAAATAGGAGGAGGTCGCTTACAGCCAGGGTAATCGGCCAAAGGCGTACGTCGGCTATTTCTCCCATTAGTACTGCTTCGGGGTTAAATGAATTCTCTGGTCCCTGACCTAGCAAGACATAACCGTCTTTTGGTACGGGTACCAAGAATTTCTCCGAATTATCTGTCAGATTGTTAGGCTTTAGTTCTGTATCATTTTGGTATACACTGACGGTGCTGCTGTTGCCATCAACGACGAAGCAGAAGCTGAACCAAGTGAGGATCTTAAACTGCGACTCAAAGGCATACTCTGTCGTACCCATCCAGAGAGAAGCAAAGTCCTGCCCGTGATCTGAAGTGAGGAAAGGTAATTAGACCATTGCTGAGAATGACGAAAGGAAAACAAGAATAAGAAACACTGAATAGAAAATAATATGAATAGTTTTACAGTATGGGAATAAAAGTAGCGAAAAAATAGAGCTGAGATTAAACAGCTTAATATGACACATAAATACAAAATTATTATTATTATTATAATTATTATTATTATTATTATTATTATTATTATTATTATTATTATTATTATTATTATTATTATTAATTTATGGCCTAGCTAAACCCGTCAATGTCCTCTTACAACACTTGAAACAAACATCTTATTTTTTTTTTTGAAGGAGATGGTCGGCGGCATTGGGCTTATAAGAATCTGGAGGGGAAGGAATGGGAGGAAGGACAAAACAGCTAAAATAATTGCTGGAATATAGGAGATAGATAAGAATGAGTAAGTGGCCTAACCATAAAGTTTTTATGTTACATACTGAGGAGGATACACATGTAATTACATATATAAAACTATTTACATACGTGAAATACTAAGAACTGCAACAAGTGTTTTCAGAGCTAATAGTTCAGCAGATATATGAACTATTGGGAAGTACTGGGGCATACTGAAGGTATTTAGCTATGGGGCCATGGAAGACTTGTTGTCCCTTAAGAGAATACAAATACTGTACAGGACATACAATAATCTGAAGGTCTGTGGAAATATGAACACAAATGCAGTATAATGTGATCCTTTATTGACTACGTTTCGCCCACACAGTGGGCTTTTTCAAGTCACAAACAGAACTACCTGGGGTGTTGTTGTTGTTAAAGATTCGCCGGTATTCTCCCGGCCCGGGCCCTTCCAGGAGTATTTATAGTTCGGTTCAGAATGCTGAGGTCAGGTGAAGAATGCTGCATCTGATGATGTACCGAGTGGGGTTATAGAGTCTAAAAACTTGGGTAGCTTGGAAAGGAGATTGGATAAGTTTGTGAGCAGACCTTCTACAGTGTCCTTATGTGGGATAGCGATGAAGAAGTTTCTTGGCAAGTGGTTCAGCTATGTTATAGAAGCCACTATTCTGGTTGAAGTTGTCGGATATAGAAATAAGTGATGATTTCTATATCCGACAACTTCAACCAGAATAGTGGCTTCTATAACATAGCTGAACCACTTGCCAAGAAACTTCTTCATCGCTATCCCACATAAGAACACTGTAGAAGGTCTGCTCACAAACTTATCCAATCTCCTTTCCAAGCTACCCAAGTTTTTAGACTCTATAACCCCACTCGGTACATCATCAGATGCAGCATTCTTCACCTGACCTCAGCATTCTGAACCGGACTATAAATACTCGCGTTCCTTCCACCCCAGGTAGTTCTGTTTGTGACTTGAAAAAGCCCACTGTGTGGGCGAAACGTAGTCAATAAAGGATCACATTATACTGCATTTGTGTTCATATTTCCACTGTGTCGGTATTTTATACCATTTATTTCCACCTGAAGGTCTGTAGAATGTATAGTTTGGGAAGTACTCATGTATAGTTTTTAATCTGTTCTTTGGTTATCAATCCCAAACTATATTTTCATTGATGTGTTTTTCATCAATGGCCTTTACTGTATTATTAGTTAGCCATAGACTATTTTGTTTCCTAGCTGTGATCTATTTAGTTTTAATAGAACGATGCTTATTGTGGAGGGCACGTAGTTTTTTGTAGAAAAACACTGACCTATTAAATTCAGAGAAGTTGGTAACTGATTATAATCATAATCATAATTTTTAAAGTGGTGGAGGGGTAAGCCAGTGGAAGGCCTCGGTCAGATAACCTAAAGCTCCACCTGCGGGTCATCATATGACTAAGACCCGAGTCAGGAATGGACTCGGAATGAGATCTTTCAAATCTGGAGTAGTAATTTACATATGTTGGTTACGAGGACGGTGGGGTAGTAATTAATAGTATTGTCTGTGATAATCCCCGCCTGGACAGCTGATATATTGTTCCAGATATAGTCAAGTGAGGATGCAGTTGTCTTAGACGATTTTCAAAATGGACCCCCGTGGAAAAAATAACTTCGACTTTTTTGGGGGGTTATCCTAGGTAATTTACACACATGTTCCTTATGTATTACAATTTGTGTAATTGTATTTGTGTATGTGTACCTAAATAAACTTACAAAATGCCTGACATTTTCTCCATGGTTTTTCTGATGCCGTACGTACAAAAATGAACATGAATTTCCTTATAATTGATTCATGAACACACGCACACTGTTTTACACTATTATTATTATAATCATAACTAAGCGACACTTAATTCTTTTAATGAAGCTTATTCCTGATTTCAGGCGGAGTGGTTCAACACTGAAGAAGAGTTTCAGGGTGGAGACTCCTTCACAGCCTGGCATATTAACCTGTCTGGAAACTGACCGTGTGTGTACGTCTGTGTACTCACCTATTTGTGCTTGCAGTGGTCGAGTTGAAGCTCCTGTGTAGTAGTTACTGGTTGTTAAAGGCATTTGTCGACAACCACCTGGCCTGTTTCGTGTGTGTGTGTGTGTGTGTGTGTGTGTGTGTGTGTGTGTGTGTGTGTGTGTGTGTGTGTGTGTGTGTGTGTGTGTGTGTGCTACTAAGTCCTCTCTCTCCCTGCTCCATGAGCTTTATCATACCTCATCTTAAAGCTATGTATGGTTCCTGCCTCCACTACCTCACTTGCTAGGCTATTCCACTTCCTGACTACTCTATGACTGAAGAAATACTTCCTAACATCCCTTTGACTCATCTGCGTCTTCAACTTCAAATTGTGACCCCTTGTTTCTGTCCCCTCTCTGGAACATCCTGTCTCTGTCCACCTTGCCTATTCCACGCAGTATTTTGTATGTTGTTATCATGGCTCCCCTAACCCTCCTGTCATCCAGTGTCGTCAGGCCGATTTCCCTAAACCTTTCTTCGTCGGACATTTGCCTTAGCTCTGGAACTAACCTTGTCGCAAACCTTTGCACTTTCTCTAATTTCTTGACGTGCTTGATCAAGTGTGGGTTTGAAACAGGTATCGCAACGTTATTCTCAGGTTTGCCAGGCGCCCATATGCTGCAGCAGTTACCTGATTGATGTGTGCTTCCGGAGACGTGCTTGGTGTTATACTCACCCCAAGATCTTTCTCCCTGAGCGAGGTTTGCAGTCTTTGGCCACCTAGCCTATACTCCGTCTGAGGTTTTCTTTACCCTTCCCCGATCTTCATGACTTTGCATTTGGCCTGTTTAAATTCGAGAAGCCAGTTGCTGGACCAGGTGTCCAGCCTGTCCAGGTCTCTTTGAAGTCCTACCCGATCCTCATCTGTGTGTGTGTGTGTGTGTACTCACCTAATTGTGGGTGCAGGGGTCGTGTGTGCGTAGTGTGTGTGATTACTAACCTATTGTGGCTGTGTGTGGGGGGGTTGGTGTGTGTGTGGGGGGGTTGGTGTGTGTGGGGGGGGGGTTGTGTGTGTGTGGGGGGGGTTGGTTGTGTGTGTGTGTGTGGGGGGGGTTGGTGTGTGTGTGGGGGTTGGTGTGTGTGTGTGGGGGGGGTTGGTGTGTGTGGGGGGGGATTGGTGTGTGGGTGGGGGGGGTTGGTGTGTGTGTGTGTGGGGGTTGTTGTGTGTGGGGGGTTGGTGTGTGTGTGGGGGGGGGTTGGTGTGTGTGTGGGGGGGGTTGGTGTGTGTGTGTGTGCGGGGGTTGGTGTGTGTGTGTGCGGGATTGGTGTGTGTGTGGGGGGGGTTGGTGTGTGTGTGTGTAGGGGGTTGGTGTGTGTAGGGGGGTTGGTGTGTGTGGTTGTGTGTGTGTGTGGGGGGGGGTTGGTGTGTGTGGGGGGGGGTTGGTGTGTGTGTGTTATTATAAAGAGTGTTAGAGTGATCTAAACGATCAAAGTGCTCTTTCAATTTTCAAACTACCCCCACCTTCGTTCACCAGAATGTGAAAGGCCAACATCAACGTAAGATACGACTGTGGCAGCCGTACACAAAGCAGCCACCAATACTATGTAATAACTTTGGACAATAAGCACCACTTTAGTCCATTACTCTTCTTTAGAAATAGAGAACAATTAAGGATCAATATCTGGGTAGGGAACCAGCAATAACCATTGTGCTAGGCGTGTATCGTGCTCCATAAATAGAGCCTTGAATAACAAGAAGACACAATACCGTGACTGGAACAATACACAAATAACCCGCACATAGGAGAGAGGAGCTTATGACGACGTTTCGGTCCGACTTGAACCATTTACGAAGTCACACTAACAGTGTGACTTCGTAAATGATCAAAGTCGGACCGAAACGTCGTCAAAACCTCCTCTCTCCTATGTGCGGGTTATTTGTGTACAGCCTTGATGCCTTGGAATTAGAGCCAATCTTGGATAAACCTCACTGTATTCCATTCCCTAGAAAGTGCATGACCCCCTACGGGCTTTACACTTTCCCCATGAAAATAATACATTAATACAAACTCTTCACATTCCCACGACCACACTTTTCATCAACTATAATGATACACTCGCCACAAACTGTTCAAACTCCATTTCTCACAAATGTTTTGAAAGATATTTTAATTTTAACACGCGAATTTGTGCCGAGTGCCTGTTTGATATATTACACTAGTATATCGTCGCTAATATGATATATTGTCTGTTGACATGTTAACAGTTATTTATTGATTATGTTGTTTATACCCGAGAGTTTTTTTTTTTTTTATATTTTATTTAAAACAGTGCGATACAAATGACAGAAATATATTAAAAAGATACACGACAAAAGATTACTGCACTAGAATCGCACTTAACCCGAGACCTAATAACGACACCATACAGTACAGTGGTAATACACACTCACACACACCACACTGTTATGTTACATTGGTATTATTACACTCACACACAACACACCGTATATTACAGTGATAATACACTCACACAACACTATACATTACAGTGGTATTGCTTTATTTGTTAAAGAACATCTCTAACAAGGTTACATATTACCAAACATCAAACACTGGAAATTATGAAGATTGTACAATAAAACAGAGATAAAAACAAACAAACACGCACAATGACACACACAAGCACACACATTACACTACATGAGACTACATCAGGCACATACTAGGTGAGGTTTCTGCCTGTCAACACACGTATGCAAGACTAATTCTAAGATCTTAGGTGCTTAACAGAGCACCACGATACTCAAAACATTAATATTGGCGATTATCACGAGATCTTAACATACATAGGTATTTACTATTCAAAGAAGGAAACGGGATAATACTAAAAGTCACAATAAAAACATCCAATATAACAAAACAAAACTACGATATGATATTTTACATCTCAGCAAAACAAAGAAAAATAATGCAAACTAGTTACATGTAATATAATATTACTGAAAAGCACACTGTAACACAGCATAAAATATAACAAAATAAAAACCAATTGCTATACGCTAGGAAACACTTTTTACCACTTACAATTGAATCAAAAACAGTAAAGACTCCTATGCACATATTTGAGTCTCATAGAAAATTTTCATCATAAAGTCCTTGAAATGATTTATACATGATAAAAATATGCAATCGTAGTGCTACACCTTCCTCAATGATAATTGTGTAGTTCTTGAAAACCTCGGGGTAATAACCCTACTGCCTCTAGATATCAAAACTCATTTATACATCCATATAAACAGCTCTCCATGCTCACACCCAAGTCTAGGAAAATAGCCCATCGTATCCCTCTACCCATTTTGCAAATCCCATAAATCCCTTAATGTGAAATTTCGATAACCCTCACTAAAATCTCTCTCCCATCTCCCTCCATACACCCCTTTATTTCTACACTGTGTCCTATAAAAAGTTGCTGCCAATGCATTAATTCTTGCACGCACGTCCGCCTCCCTCATAGCCCACATCATGTATATATAATCCGTAATCATATACCCAATCGCATTCTCAACCCTTTTATTCACCCCAGTTATATCTAAACTTAAAACCCTCAAAACCTGCAAACCCCCTCCCCCCACTAACCTTAAAACCTTACCCATCCAAACCCTTATAAGTTCAATACAATCGCAAAAATACACCGTATGATAAATAGTCGCCAATCCTCCACAATCCCTGCATTCCCCATCCTCTCGTATTCTCTTATAGAATAAAACCATTCCTGACGGCAAGATTCCATGTAAAAATCTATACATAACTTCTCTGACTTTAGGTTTTAAACGCAATTTATTTAAACGCCCCCAAATATTATGCCAATCATACATCGGATAAACTCCTTCTACCGCCGCTACCAGAGCCTTACCATCTGCCCTATCAAGATTTCTCAATTTAATTTGTGAGTGATCCCTCACGTTTATGAAGACCCGTAACATTGCCTCACCTATCATGAACTCCCGACCCCCCCACCACCGTCGCATATCCTGATGTATCCTATGAAGACCGTCTTCTTTCGCCCCTCCCTCCCGCTTATAACTATGTTTTAAATACATACTTATTATCCTCTTTTCGACATCTATAAGACCCAGCCCTCCACGGCCAACCGGGAGTGTGACGACCGCTCTACTTAACCATTCGCTCCCTGTTCCCCAAATGAATCTAAAAACACTTTTTTGTAACCTTTTTAATTCACAACGAAGTATCGGAAATATTACCGTAACATGCCATAGTTTACTATATAATAGCACATTCGTTGTTATCACCCTTTGTTGCAAACTTAAATTAGCAGCTCTCAACCCACTAAGACGCTTCAGAACACTATCAACGATACGCACGGAATTTATTTGTTGTGCTGACTTGATATCCTTTACATAAACGATCCCACATATCTTTATTTGGTCCACCCTTTCCCACCTTTCAGCTACCATTCCTTCCTCACGCGACCCTTTTCCAAGATTCATATACTTTGTTTTCCTCATGTTGATCGTCATGCCAGTAGCCTTTTCAAAAACTTTCACTAACTTTTCTACCCGAATCAAATCCATGTTTTCTCTCACCAAAATCGTCGTGTCGTCGACATATCCAACAATGCCCGCTCCCCCACCCCTTACATTACTCATCCCATTTGCTTCCAATAAAACCCTTATCCCTCTATAAAAGGGATCTTGAAAACAAGCAAAAAAAATTTGTGAAAGGGGACAACCTTGACGCAAACCCCTTCCCATCTGAATCCGATCTCCCAACCTCCCATTCACCTGCACACGCAAAGATGCCTCTTGATACATTAATTTGGCCCATGATATAATTTCCGCCCCAAACCCCTGCCATCTCATTATCTTCCATAACGTCTCCCGTTCCACACTATCATATGCCGCCTCCCAATCTATAGCCAATACCCCCCCATCTCCCAATCTTACTCTTTCTTCAATAAAACTTCTAATCATACCGTGACCTTCATACATAGACCTGCCCGGCACCCCATATTGTCCCTTGTCAATCACTTTGCCCAGGACTTTTTTTATTCTGTTGGCCAAGATCCTTCCAAAAATTTTATAGTCCCCACATAATAACGAGATTGCACGATAATCTTTAACCGTTAATGGCTCGCCTTTAGGAACTAGGACGACCACAGCCAACCTTTGTTGTTCCCCTAAAACCCCATCCCGCTTCATGATATTGAATAAACGTACCAAAAACCCCTTTAAAACGTTCCAATTTTGAATATAAAAGTCGCTGGGCAACCCATCTATTCCTGGCGCCTTACCCAATTGCGCCCCAGATAAAGCCTCCCAAGTCTCACACTCCGTTATCGGCCCTCCCAACATCAAACGATCATGCTCCTCCAGCTCACAACGCACAAACCTACCGATTGACTGCAATGCAATTTCACTTATTCCAACACTTTGCGTTTTCAATTTAACCCAAGCATCAATATACCCACTCATACCCTCCGTCGTCGTCAACACCTGATTCACTCTATACCCCTGCATACCTACCTGGACATTCAACCCCATTAACTCCATTGCTTTGCGACGTCTGTGTTGATTCCTCAACACACACGCCGACGGCCGATCTCCCCACAAAACCTCTTCGATTCCACCCTTAAGCCTTTCCCCATCAAACCTTTCGTTTTGTAAATTACGTAATTGCTCCTTAATTCGTTCAATTTCTGTAACAGGATAATTAGCATTCGCTTGTACATAGCAGTCGCGCAACTGCCCCTCTAAATATCGTTGGAAACCATACTGTAACTGATTATATCTCACTCCCTGACTAATATAAAATTCCTTAATTCGCTTTTTGGCTATCATTTCCCACCAATTAACCAAAGCCACATCTCCAGGTGCTTCAACCACAAGGCGTTCCCACATATGCCCAAAAGACAAACGACTTTCCTCTCTCTTCAATAACTTTACATTTAATTTCCAAAATGACGGACCCCTTCTAGGCACACCCTCAATATCTACATCCATTACAACTCCTCTATGATCCGAAAAAACCACATTTATCACACTCACTCTCCGCACTGTAACCGCACTAGACACGTACATTCTATCTAATCTCGCCGCATAATCTCTTCTAATGAAAGTATGCTCCACATTGCCACCCCCCCCACACACATCCATTAAACCCACACTCGTCAATAAATCTCCCAGGAACCCCAAGCAACAACCCGCTCCTCGAGGCTCCACATCTTTTCGTCGTATTACACAATTCCAGTCTCCCCCTATTATCGCTACATTTGGTAAACTACGTAGATGATATACTAATACATCTTGTACAAAATGAGTTTTAAGTCGTGCATCTCCCTCGGCCGGCCCATATACACCTACAAAACTTATATGTACTCTACCCCATAAACCATCCACCCTAATCACTCTCCCCTCCCCCCTTTCACTATGGCGTACTACAAACGGGCTATTTTCCTTTACCAGAATGGCGACGCCTCCTTTTAACCTCGTCGCATATTCCATATACACATCGTAACCATCTAATTCCAACTCATATCCAATTCTGTAATTGTGTTCTTGGATAAATACCACATCCACATCTAGACGCACCAAAAATTCATTAAACCACTTTCGCTTCCGCTCAGATCTCAAACCGTTAATATTTATTGTCAAAACCTTAAAGTCAATTAATGGGATTTTCCTTTGGTTCTAGGTATAGACTTTTCACTTATACATTTTACACCTCTATCCCTCTCCCCTTTTTTGGGAATCACCTTGATAAACTCTTGTTTCGTGGATTCACTGTTCCCTTTCCTCTGTACATCCGCCCAAGACTTTTTCCCTGGCCTTTGGGCAGGAGTAAGCACGTCGTCTGAGTCTGGTGGGGTCGCAGTTCGCTTTCGCGTCCTACCCTCCACCTGCATTGGGATTTCTTTAGTACTATCATGATGCACCTCCACTTCTGCTATATTTACCATCATGCCATGCGACACCCCAGACTCAATGCTTTCATCCGTCGCCTCACCATGATGCTCAACCGATCCCAAATTTGCACCTGGTTCCTCCACACGGTTGACGATCGACTCGTCTAACAATACATCCAGTGCCTTCACTAAAGACGCCGCTACATCCTCGTCCCCCATAGTGGGCAGAGTCTCTTCAAATACTTTATTTATATCCAGTGATGGTGATTCTTCTCGCTGTTTTGCATCCTCCAAAGCCTTCTCCTGCGCTTTTTCTACCTCTTCACTCCAAGATGTCCGTTGTCGAGACGGGTGAGCATAAGACTGTTCTCGTCCCTCCACTTCCTCGACTTCTTCCGGTTGTTGCTGTTGCGATATTTGGAGATTCCTACGACGCTTATCACACTGTGCCGCTATGTGGTCATACGATCCACACAGCCGACACGTACGACGTTGCCCCGCATATGTTACATATACTTGAGTTCGAAATGCTTGCAACATAATATAGGACGGTATGGGATGGCGTAAGGTCATTTTGACTGAATATGTTCCCTCCAAACTTCCAGCATAAGGTCCAGCGGCCCACCGACCTGCAGAGGCCATATGAACCGTACCATAATTACGTAGTTCATCTTTTATAACAAATTCATTCGCCTCAAAAGGCACATTCCTTATTTTAACCCATGTGTAGTGTCGTGATACATCATGTAGACGTACTGATACAGCTGAATTGACGGCTATAATGGTCTCTTGATACTTATCCACCACCGCTTCATAAACATTTGCTGACGTCATTTTAACGAAGATCCGTGTCGTCCCATTAAGTGCTACACCACATATCTCTTCATTTGCGATACCGTAGGTATCACGGATAATCGCCGTTAGTAACAAGTCCATCGTGGCTCCAGTGACAGCCCCACGGGTCAACTCAACGCAAACAGTGTTGATGCGTCTGTAGCTCTGCAGCGCCATGTTGGTAAATGAGCAGCGCACGTCCTCACTTCTCAATGGTTGTGACGAACTGAGGTAGCTCGCCTGAACAGCAGAGGGGTGCAGCGCACAACCTCACTCGACCGTTGTCAGGCAGCGAATGATATACCCGAGAGTTCTGCCCTTCTGTTTTGACGAAATGTCTCTCCCATTTTCGTCTTGTCATTTATTCAAATATATCCTAGTTATTTATGACGGCTATATATACTATACGTACCCTCAAGTCTTTTCAAATTAATTCCCCCTAACTCTAAACCATTACAGACAGGCCCCGCTTTACAGCGTTTGGCTAATGCAAAGGTTTTCAGTTATACCCATTCTTCAGTTATTCAGACTTCGTACAGTAACTATATTCACAACACACTAAAGCTAAGGAAGAAAATATTTTTTTTTTTGCTGCTTCTTGTGAGATTTTATTTATTTATTTATTTATTTATTTATTTAGTAATTTTAGCATACATACAGAGGTACAAAAAAATACAGGTAAGAGCAGCATGCCAAAGCCACTTATATGCATAGCATTACGGGCTGGCTTAAAATTAACTTAAGATTAACTAAGCAATGATGAAATCAGTGATAAAACATTATTGTAAACAGATAACTATAAAGCACAAATGAGTATTACAAAGACAGGTCATATGGTTGCATGCATTGTTGTACATTCAGTAGAATGGAGTATCCTGTTAGGTAGTGTATTTAAAAAATAACAAAGTTAGATAGGGTCCTAGGTTTAACATTTGTGTGATATAATTGTGAGTAACATATAGGATATACAATTTATAAGGTTCAGTTATTCAGTATTTATTTGGTTTTGAGTGAGTAAGTGATCTTTGAGAAGAGACTTGAATTTATAAACAGGTAGTGTTTCTTTTATATTTACAGGTAATGAGTTCCAGATTTTAGGGCCTTTTATGTGCATTGAGTTTTTGCATAGTGTGAGATGGACACGAGGAACATCAAAGAGTGATCTGTGCCTTGTGTTATGGTCATGTGTTCTGTTGAGGTTGGCAAGGAGATGTTTGAGGGGAGGGTTAATATCAGAGTTAAGTGTTCTATGTATGTAATAGGTGCAATAATAAGTATGGATGTTTTGTATGGTGAGTAGGTTGAGTGTTTTGAATATTGGTGGAGTGTGCTGCCTGTAGTGAGAATTTGTTATCATTCTAACTGCAGCCTTTTGTTGGGTAATTTTTTTTTTATATTTTATTTAAAAAACTGCATATACATAATACATTGTATTACTTACAAAACAAACCACGGTGAAAAATAAAATAAATGGTACATACAGTGAACTTCATACCTCTCCGAACATGAAATTAAACACCAACATTACCAACTAGTCAATAAAACCAACCACATCCACTGTAACTTTATAGAAGTACTTAGTATTGATGACAATACATACATACACATACATATATATATATATACACATATACATATATATATATATATATATATATATATATATATATATATATATACATATATATATATATATATATATATATACATACATATACACATACATATATATACACATATACACACACACACATACATATATATAAAATAAATTAATATACAACTCAGATCGGTATACAGAAAAAA
The DNA here is from genome assembly GCF_038502225.1 of Cherax quadricarinatus. Taxonomy (NCBI): domain Eukaryota; kingdom Metazoa; phylum Arthropoda; class Malacostraca; order Decapoda; family Parastacidae; genus Cherax; species Cherax quadricarinatus. Next base: position 13,249,563 of record NC_091296.1, read on the forward strand.
TACATATAGTTTACTTCCATGTCACAAGTACTTGGCTAAACAGGAGCACCATACCTAACACATACACCACAATATTGAAAACCCAACCTTCCACATCCTTACAATACAGAATTTTATAAACAGAGCAAATACAATAATGATTATAGTATAAAATTAAAAACCATACTAGATATTACAAAACCTCTAGTACACAATCCCGGTACATTTTAAGAACACCATAGATCAAAGCCATATTACAACCATATACATAACCCCACAACCATATACATAACCTATAAACCCTCCTTTTATAATAATCATTATTGCCAGTGCAGACACAGCTGACACTTCTACCCCCCCCCTCCCAGTATGTACAGTCCCCGTTCTAAATAACATACATTGAATTATCCTAATGAAAGGTCATACCCTGACCTCATCAAAACCTAAAAGTTGGTAGTGCATGAACAAGACAAAAACACAAAATTTACAGACTCAAACAGATATGAAACATTACATTCATATACACCTACACTGTAATAAGTAGAAGAATATACACCACCAATATGATATCAAATATTAATGTTAACCATGAATTACAAACATTCAAAACCTTGCATATAGTGAAGTTCACACTCAAAATGCAAGAAAATACACCACTTGCCACATTAGCGGTACAATACTAGGCTATGTAAATTATTTAAAGAACCCGAGACTAAAATAAAACTAGAGTAGTTATAAGAATAAGGCTGCTGTAATGTGCCAGTCCCAAAAGAACTGACACGTATCTCAGAAAAATTTTGTGTTGATACCAACGTGCCAATCTAATTACTTAAAAACGAGATCCTAAGGGCTCGGTATCCTGGCTTTCAAGGAAATTTTAAACCCAGTGAACATAACCATCAGGCTTAGAAATGTAACCCTGGAAACCACACTTATATCTCACTATGACAAACATTCTCGTGAAACATAGCTTACCATCCATACCTAATTCTCACTACCTTCCTCTTACACACTACATCAGTTCCAGATAAACCAAAAACCACCCCCCCCCTTTACATCCCCCCATAAGGAGACCACTCCTTTGTCCATCCTCAGGGACCCCGCCTAAGGGAACCCACAGTGAGATTCCTATAACCTTCCGGGAAACTTTTTTCCCAAGACGCCCCATAAACCAACTTATTCCTACACTTCGTCCTATAGAATCTGGCCGCCAACGCTTTTATCCTCATATCACCCCGTAATCCCCTCATTCCCCATGAAATGTCCAGATAATCCACTATGATATACATTATAGCCCTTCCAACATCCCTAGGAACTCCCCTTACATCCAGTAGTAAAGCCCTTAAAAGCGGCAAACGACCCCCCCCCAACAGTCTGATAACCCCACCCATCCATGATCTCACCCCCTCCAAGGAGGTACAAAAAAAGACCACATGAAACGCCGTTTCAACATCACCACAAAACTGACAAAAAGCCTCTTCCACAAACCCCATACTACGTAACACCTCCTTGGAAGCCAGAATCCCCATGATAAACCTATATACTAATTCTCTTACTCTAGCCGGTATCCGAAGCTTACTAAAATCTTTCCAAATAACCCCCCAATCATACGTTGGATACACGGCTACCCCTTGCATAATTCCTTGACCTTTCACTACCCTCACCAACCGTTTCACTTTGATTTTATCCACCTGTTGCACTGTCAATAAAAATCTCAACATATCTTCACAAACCCTCAATTCCTTCCCGCTCCACCATTTACGTGCCTCCTCCATAACTCTTCCTACTTTAGCGCCCCTCACACCCCCTTCCCTCATATACCTCCACTTGATATATACAGCCATTACTCTCAGTCCTAACGGCAACAAACCTAAACCCCCTCTCCGAACATCCGTCATAACTACCTCCTTACTTAACCATGCCCTCCCAAATCCCCACACAAACTTCAGCACCCTCCTCTGCATTTCCACAATATCTCGTACCTCTAAGGGAAAAACCTCTGCCACCCCCCATACCTTGCTATAGACAAGTGAATTTACCACCACTACCCTCTGATGTAAAGCTAAGTCCCTCGCACTTAAACCTCCTAGTCTACTTAAAACCTTACCCGTGACAGACTCCGAATTTACCCTTCTGCATGCCTGCACTTCCGCCAAATACCATATCCCACATACCTTGATTCTGTCAACCACTGTCCATCCTAACCCTATCCCCAAGCCCCCCCCTATCCAATTACCGACCTCTAGTAACCTTGATTTCACCGTATTAACTCTCATTCCGGTATTCATACCAAACATCTGAATCACTCTACCCACCCTCCTTAACTCCTCCTTACCCCTTAGCAAAACAGTAGTATCATCCACATACCCAACGATGCCCCCTTTGCACCCCCCTTCCATCTCCTGACTGTTCATTACCCTCTCAACAGACTCATAAAAAGGATTCTGCACACACGCAAAGAGCAGCTGTGACATCGGACAGCCCTGTCTCAAACCTCTCTCCATTGGTACACTTTCACCCAACCTCCCATTGACCTGTACCCTCACCTCTGCCCCATCATACAGGGTGTTCACCCACCTCACTACCCCCTCCCGAAACCCCAACCTCTCTAAGCAAACCCCTAAGAAATCTCTGTCCACGCAATCATAAGCATTCACCCAATCTAAACCTAGTATTCCCCCTCCCGTACATCTCTCTAGAAAATCCCTAATTAAACCATGTCCATCCCTCATCCTTCTTCCCGGAATTCCCAACTGTCCCCTATGTAACACTAAACCCAACACTTTCCTCATTCTGTTGCCCAAAACCTTAGCAAAAATCTTGTAATCCGAGCACATTAACGTAATCGCACGGTAATCATTCAAAACTCGGCATTCCTTCTTTTTGGGCACTAAAACCGTGACACCCGTTCTTTGTGATTTCCCCATCCTCCCACTACTTAACATACAATTCAAAACCCCCACCAGACAATGCCGTACACTCCCCCAATGATACCTATAAAAATCGTTTGGTATTCCGTCTATGCCTGGGGTTTTACCCTGGCACATCCCAAAAACTGCCTCCTCCACCTCCTCTACTCCTCTACATTAATACTACCCTCGATTCTGTCACTGTCCTGCTCACTTAATACTCTATTAAACCATTCATCCCCAAACCGTCCCTCACCCACTCCCCTGCCAACCCTCCTCCACTTCTCCCTAAACCAAAAATCTGCATACAAACTAATATTTTCCGTGGTGGATAGGCCTTGACCCTCCTCAAAGCCACCCCCCCCTGTACCTGCCTCAATATACGCCAAGGTGGTCTTCGCCTGCCGTTCCTTAAACCTCCTTAATACAAAACCCGATGGCCTATCTCCCCTTAAGACATCCTCCAACCCTGCCCTAACTCGAATTGCCTCAAATTTTTCATTGTGAATTTCCGCCAACCTATTTCGCAAACGTTCCATGTCCTCACTCCGCCCCACACGTTCCTCTGCATAACAGTCATTTAACTGTCCCTCAAGATAATTTTGTAGGCCATAGCTCCACCTAGCCATCTCCTTACCCCGTACTTTAAAAAATTTCCCAATTTCAACTTTAGCCCTCATTTCCCACCAATCCAGCAAATCCATTTCCATATTCCTAGTCTCCCAAAAGGATTTCCACCAATCTTCAAACCCCGTAGGGTCACCCTCTTCCCTAAGTAGCCTCACATTTAATTTCCAATATCCTGCATAAACCCTCACTATGCCATCTACCCTCAAATCTGCTATAACAGCACGATGATCAGAAAAACCCACATCGATAGTCCTCACCCTCTCCACACCTATGCCCTGCCTAACATAAATCCTATCTAACCGTGCCTCATATCCCCTACGAATAAAAGTGTGCTCCACTCCACATCCCCTACTTCCCACCACATCTACCGCTCCAACATCTCGCAAAACATCCCGCAGAACCCCCAAAACACAACCCGCCCCCCTCGGAACCACATCACCCTTCCTAATGACACAATTCCAATCCCCACCAATCACCGTAAAAGCAGGTAAACCTCTCAAGTGATATACCAGAACCTCGCGTACAAAATCCACCTTCACTCTAGTGTTACTAGTTGCTGGCATGTACACACCTACAAAACTAACCCTCCTGGCCCCCCAAAACCCATCCACCCTGACAACCCTCCCACCCCCCCCCTCCTCCCAACCCAGGATACGCAAAGGACTGGTCTCCTTTACCGCCACAGCCACACCTCCTTTCAACCTCAAAGCATCACATGTAAACAACCTATAACCTTTCAACAACAACTCACATCCTAACCTATGGTTATGTTCCTGCAAAAAACAGACATCAATACTAAATCTCCTCAAAACCCACTCTAACCATACCCTCTTGACCTCGTTTTTAAGACCGTTTACATTGAAAGTTACACACCTGAATTTTACAAGAATGGCGGCTTACCCCTGTGCCGCTGAGGCTTACTTGGTCCTCCTTTCATAGGTCTCGGTTCTTCTCTATCAATCCCTCGTTCCTGCCCTCCAACCCCTCCCTGTCCCTTCCCACCTAGCTTCCCATTGCCCCCCCTCCTCCCTGACTTGCCTTTGCAACCACAGCTGCCCACATCTTCTTCCCAGGCCTCTGCGCTGGTGTGAGGACCTCGTCCATGTCTGATGCCCCCGCTGATCTCTTGCGGGAGCTACCCTCTACATACATTTCTTCTGCTACCACATCTTCTTGATGGACCTCCACCACCACATTGCTCTCCTTGCGAACCTCGCTCAAGTCTTCCTTACCCTGCTTCTGTTCATCCATCACCTTGTCATCACCTGACCTCACATCACTTTCCACACCATGCTCCGACTCTTCCAAAAAATCCTTCAGCACAGCCTCCAAAATCCCGTCCTGAGCTGACTCTGCATTATCTAACGGCCTGTCTGACGGCGATATTCCCTCCCCCCCCGTTTCCACTGGTAGTGTAACACACGTCTCCAAAACCACCTCTGCCCTGTCGACCTCCTCACTCCATAGGCCTGTACCCCGGCTTTCCACTTCACCCGTCATAACATCCGTGGCTTCTAATGGCGTATCCACAGAAGCAGTCTCCTGACGCCTAGGCCCCTGTCTCCTGGGGCATTGTGCCACCATGTGCTCATAAGAGTCACATAAACGGCACGTCTTCCTCTGCCCCGCATAGTGTACAAAAACCTGTGTTCTATGGTTATGCAATGTAACATATGATGGTATCGGTCTCCTCAGGGTCATTTTCAGTGTGAAGGATCCTTCCGGCATCCCCTCATAAGGGCCGTCCCTCCACATTCCCATGCTCGTCGAGTGTACAGTTCCATAACCACTGAACACATCTTGTAGGCTGTATGCTGTTGCCTCAAAAGGTACATTCCTTACCTTCACCCAAGTAAAATACTTAGACACATCATGCAAGCATACTTCCACTGCCGAATTGATACTCATCCGTCGTTCTTGAAATTCATCTACGATGGTAGAGTAGAAGTCAGCCCTCATGAACTTCACGAAGACCCTTGACATTCCATTCAATGCCACACCATACAGCTCTTCATTGGGGATGCCATAACAGTCCCTGATAATGCTTGGCAGGAGAACGTTCATCGTGTCGTTGCTTAAAGATCCTCTAACCAGCTGAATGCAGACAGTATTTATGCGCCGGTACAGTCGGTCCGCCATCTTGGTGCTAATACTATGTTTTCCTCACCAGGTGGCGTGCAAGAGAACCAGTAGAAGCGTCCTCTCTCCCCGCAGGTCGAGAGACGAATATGTTGAGGTTGGCAAGGAGATGTTTGAGGGGAGGGTTAATATCAGAGTTAAGTGTTCTATGTATGTAATAGGTGCAATAATAAGTATGGATGTTTTGTATGGTGAGTAGGTTGAGTGTTTTGAATATTGGTGGAGTGTGCTGCCTGTAGTGAGAATTTGTTATCATTCTAACTGCAGCCTTTTGTTGGGTAATTAGTGGTCTGAGATGGTTAATTGTTGTTGAGCCCCATGCACAAATTCCATAGGTGAGATAGGGGTAAATAAGAGAGTGATAAAGGGCCAGGAGGGCTGACTGTGGAGCATAGTACCGTATCTTCGATAGTATGCCTACAGTCTTGGAAATTTTCTTAGAAATTTGTTGTATATGTGTATGATTTTAAGTAACATGTGTACCATATATGCATTATTTTAGACCTAGCTCTATTACTCACTTAACATACGATTGTATAAACTTGTTATCAGGCTTTTATATGCATTTGGAAGTGAAGAAAAGGCTGTTTCACTTCACAGCAGCCTAACTTGCCGTATAAGCAAGACTCCTGTACTGTAACATGATGTCCTTATATATTTTGCTGCCTCTTTATGATAGATATCCAAAATGGCACTTACCGTTTCATATCTAATCCACAATTTGAAGAAGAAATGTAAGACGACACTTCATTCCGTATTTAACCATCACGTAAGAGTGAACTGGGAAGAGCGTCAGAAGGCAGCTCAGTGAGAAGGCGAGGAGGAACCCATAAGAATAAGTTTATTTTGACATTATACATGATTGTACAGAGGAATATAATAGTTGGGTGTACATGCCAAAAGCCACTTTGTATGCAGAGCATTTCGGGCAAACTTAAAAATTAACTTAAGCTTAGGAAGGCAATAGTAGTTCATTTGGTCATTAGATAAGTTACAGTGAGTACGAGAGATTTGAATATTCTATTAGGTAATGCTACATGGCTTTGATAAGTCTAGTAGAGAATAATTACAATGTTGAATTAGTTATAAAAATTACAGTATTACAACAAAACAGTTTAAAACAATTTACAATATGATGTATTACAATTGTAAACCTTATTCAGAACCTGGATTTACTAAGCCTTAGAAACTCCCGTAACAAATGAGTCCATAATAGCAAATAAAGTGTTCGATTAAGTAGTATAAATATGCACCTGACTGTTATGACAAGGTTAATATCCCTATTATGCACCCCCCCCCATACCCACGGTGTGGGCAGTAGTCAAAAGATTGCAGAGGTACATAATGAGTTCAGGTAAGAGGATGTTGTTTCTTAAAACCTTGTGGGCGAAACGTTGTTTTTAAATAACGGTTTACTCCGTCAATAGTATCCTAGTTTGTCAGCAGTTCTGTCATTCCAATATAACTGATGTTAGTTGACTGCTGAGTCATATCCTGGGAAAGTACCCCATTGAATGTAACTAACACAGGCGCAGAAGGTGAGAGGGGGAGTCTGGGGAGGGGGGCTTATTTCCCCTCCCTCTCCTCAGCTACCAAACTGAGCATTTTCAGCGCAAAAATGAACATTTTCACTACAAAAACAACATTTTCAGGGAAAGTTATTAGTGTTGGAGATTTGTTAACTGATTTAATTTCTTATATCAAAAAGAATTTCATGACACGGTAGTTTCTCATGCTATAACTTTAAAATTTAGGACACAGTAGTCTCTCATACTGTAACGTATATAAATTGTAGTACGGTTAACAGGGCACTAAAACAAATCAATGAAAATTTCCTCCACCCTCTAGCGAGCACGCAGAATTTACCACCGACGTCGTCATCGCTCTAACGCCCTCACTTTATCTTCCTCCTCGGTGACGGCCCCATCTTTGACACAAGACTCCCTCTTTAACTTTTTTGACGGTAACAGATTTATTACACAAACTTTGACTATATTATTATTGTTCACCTAGTAACATATAGGTACCTAGGAGTAAGGCAGTTGTAAGTAGTATCCTTGAGAGAGCCTTAACGGAAATAAACCATACTGGCTCTGTTAGGTTATTGTAGGTCAGGGACTCCAATGGAAATATACCACATTGCTTGACTTTATTGTGTTACCTTAAGTTAAATCTACATACTGTGCCCTCAAGACGATTGTAATAAAAATAACTGCATGATATAAACAAAAGATAATTACAAACTTATTTACTAATAACACAAGAGGTTCTATTTTGAAGAGAAAGACACTTATACAACATTTGGGAATTTTTATTGAGATGTTTCGCCAGCTAGTGATTTCTTCAGTCCAATACAGAGAAGAACGATGGAAGATGAGTTTTAAGTAATCAGTCCGTCAGCCTGGGGTCGATATATTCAGTTCACATCGACTCCAGGCTGATTACCTCAAACTCCACCGATCTTCTCTGTATTGGACTGAGGAAGCCACTGGCTGGCGAAACGTTTCCTCAACAAAGATTCCCAAAAGTTGCACAAGTTTCTCATTCTTCAGCTCGTCGGTTTTTCTAAACCATTTACATCATATATTTTATTTTACCATAGGGGAAGAATGAAACAAGTTTAACTGCAACTTACTTGTGAAAACCGTATACTGAGGATGGTAGTAACAGAAGGGGATGTTGTTGGTTGTGTTACCAGTAAACATGATGAAGTAACATAAGGTAAAACTAGTTAATTCTGGCAGCGTCTTCAGAGGCAGAGTTGGTGATGACACTTTGGTGGTGTTTCCCGCATTTCCTCGAGTTGCTCTTTTGTTGGCCAAGGTATACAAGAATGAATCATTGTGGAGCTCTCCCCAGTGTGCCCAGGTTGTAGTACCACTGGGGATGTCGTTGTCATGAAAGCTCAGATACGTCAGGTTTCCTGTGTAAAAAAAATACAGACTAAGCTCATGATCCAAGGAATTAAGAGTTACCTTCCGGTCCTGAAATCAAAATTGATTGCCTCGCCTTTCATTTCCCTGGCACTTTATGTTTTGCAACTGTTATCACTTGTTTGCGATTAGTGCATTATGGAAGAGTATGTAGGTGTAAATATGCCATAAAATGTTCAACATGCTAAAAAAGAACTGTCGCTTTAACATGGATTCTAGATACTTCCACCCGGAAGTGAGTTTATATAGGTACAGGTTCACATACCTGGAGTTTACCTGGAGAGAGTTCCGGGGGTCAACGCCCCCGCGGCCCGGTCTGTGACCAGGCCTCCTGGTGGATCAGAGCCTGATCAACCAGGCTGTTACTGCTGGCTGCACGCAAACCAACGTACGAGCCACAGCCCGGCTGGTCAGGAACCGACTTTAGGTGCTTGTCCAGTGCCAGCTTGAAGACTGCCAGGGGTCTGTTGGTAATCCCCCTTATGTGTGCTGGGAGGCAGTTGAACAGTCTCGGGCCCCTGACACTTATTGTATGGTCTCTTAACGTGCTAGTGACACCCCTGCTTTTCATTGGGGGGATGTTGCATCGTCTGCCAAGTCTTTTGCTTTCGTAGTGAGTGATTTTCGTGTGCAAGTTCGGTACTAGTCCCTCTAGGATTTTCCAGGTGTATATAATCATGTATCTCTCCCGCCTGCGTTCCAGGGAATACAGGTTCAGGAACCTCAAGCGCTCCCAGTAATTTGGGTGTTTTATCTCCGTTATGCGCGCCGTGAAGGTTCTCTGTACATTTTCTAGGTCGGCAATTTCACCTGCCTTGAAATGTGCTGTTAGTGTGCAGCAATATTCCAGCCTAGATAGAACAAGTGACCTGAAGAGTGTCATCATGGGCTTGGCATCCCTAGTTTTGAAGGTTCTCATTATCCATCCTGTCATTTTTCTAGCAGATGCGATTGATACAATGTTATGGTCCTTGAAGGTGAGATCCTCCGACATGATCACTCTCAGGTCTTTGACGTTGGTGTTTCGCTCTATTTTGTGGCCAGAATTTGTTTTGTACTCTGATGAAGATTTAATTTCCTCGTGTTTACCATATCTGAGTAATTGAAATTTCTCATCGTTGAACTTCATATTGTTTTCTGCAGCCCACTGAAAGATTTGGTTGATGTCCGCCTGGAGTCTTGCAGTGTCTGCAATGGAAGACACTGTCATGCAGATGCGGGTGACATCTGCAAAGGAAGACATGGTGCTGTGGCTGACATCCTTGTCTATGTCAGATATGAGGATGAGGAACAAGATGGGAGCGAGTACTGTGCCTTGTGGAACAGAGCTTTTCACCGTAGCTGCCTCGGACTTTACTCTGTTGACTACTACTCTCTGTGTTCTGTTAGTGAGGAAATTATAGATCCATCGACCGACTTTTCCTGTTATTCCTTTAGCACGCATTTTGTGCGCTATTGCGCCGTGGTCACACTTGTCGAAGGATTTTGCAAAGTCTGTATATATTACATCTGCATTCTTTTTGTCTTCTAGTGCATTTAGGACCTTGTCGTAGTGATCCAATAGTTGAGACAGACAGGAGCGACCTGTTCTAAACCCATGTTGCCCTGGGTTGTGTAACTGATGGGTTTCTAGATGGGTGGTGATCTTGCTTCTTAGGACCCTTTCAAAGATTTTTATGATATGGGATGTTAATGCTATCGGCCTGTAGTTCTTTGCTATTGCTTTACTGCCCCCTTTGTGGAGTGGGGCTATGTCTGTTGTTTTTAGTACCTGTGGGACGACCCCCGTGTCCATGCTCCCTCTCCATAGGATGGTAAAAGCTCGTGATAGGGGCTTCGTGCAGTTCTTGATGAACACGGAGTTCCATGAGTCTGGCCCTGGGACAGAGTGCATGGGCATGTCATTTATCGCCTGTTCGAAGTCATTTGGCGTCAAGATAACATCAGATAGGCTTGTGTTAACCAAATTCTGTGGCTCTCTCATAAAAAATTCATTTTGATCTTCGACTCTCAGTACAATTATCATACGTAGTGTAAATTACCAAGGATAACCCCCCAAAAAAAATGTCAGACTTATTTCTAATGGGAGTCCGGAGATGTGCAATCCCTCATTATTACTATACGGAGAATACTATGACTTACCCAGACTAACATGAAAAACAAGATGCTACAAAAATATGCACCAAAAAAAAAAAAAAAAAATGAAGCATGATAGGCAAAAAGAGGGAAAACATGTCATGGGAATAATACAAACTAATCTTTCACACAACAGACCCGAACATGCAATACTCTATTAACTTTTGAATTCATCGAACGATACTGTAGAATTGAAGTAAATTAATGTAGAAAACGGGAATATGGTCATTATTTTTGTATATACACAAAACAACGGCTGACGGTTATATACAAAACAGAAAAGATAGAAATTTGTTTCAAAACCCTGTAAAACCCTGCACCAAATATTATCCTGCATGGAGATTTCGCTCTGCCACATGTCCAATGGAAGATAACTGTTAACAACAGTATATCAAAAATACATGGAAACACAGTACCCCAGCAGACACACACACACACACACACACACACACACACACACACACACACACACACACACACACACACACACACACACACACACACACTGCAAAAGCTAGAGGACCAGGCACACATAACAGGAAAGGCACTGCAATGGATCAGAGAATATCTGACAGGGAGGCAACAACGAGTCATGGTACGTGACGAGGTGTCAGAGTGGGCGCCTGTGACAAGCGGGGTTCCACAGGGGTCAGTCCTAGGACCTGTGCTGTTCTTGGTATATGTGAACGACATAACGGAAGGGATAGACTCAGAAGTGTCCTTGTTTGCAGATGATGTGAAGTTAATGAGAAGAATCAAATCGGACGAGGATCAGGCAGGACTACAAAGAGACCTGGACAGGCTACAAGCCTGGTCCAGCAACTGGCTCCTTGAATTTAACCCTGCCAAATGCAAAGTCATGAAGATTGGGGAAGGGCAAAGAAAACCTCAGACACAATATAGTTTAGATGGCCAAAGACTGCAAACCTCACTCAAGGAAAAAGATCTGGGGGTGAGTATAACACCGAGCATATCTCCTGAGGCGCACATCAATCACATAACTGCTGCAGCATACGGGCGCCTGGCAAACCTACGGATAGCGTTCCGATACCTCAGTAAGGATTCGTTTAAGACTCTGTATACCATCTACGTCAGGCCCATACTGGAGTATGCAGCACCAGTTTGGAATCCACACCTAGTCAAGCACGTCAAGAAATTAGAGAAAGTGCAAAGGTTTGCAACAAGACTAGTCCCAGAGCTACGGGGATTGTCCTATGAAGAAAGGTTGAGGGAAATCGGCCTGACGACACTGGAGGCCAGGAGGGTCAGGGGAGACATGATAACGACATATAAAATACTGCGCGGAATAGACGAGGTGGACAAAGACGGGATGTTCCAGAGATGGGACACAGACACAAGAGGTTACAATTGGAAGTTGAAGACTCAGATGAATCAAAGGGATGTTAGGAAGTATTTCTTCAGTCATAGAGTAGTCAGGCCATGGAATAGCCTAGAAAGTGATGTGGTGGAGGCAGGGACCATACATAGTTTTAAGGTGAGGTATGATAGAGCTCATGGGGCAGGGAGAGAGAGGACCTAGTAGCAATCAGCGAAGAGGCGGGGCCAGGGGCTGTGAATCGACCCCTGCAACCACAAATAGGTGAGTACAAATAGGTGAGTACACACACATACACACACACACACATAACAACGTATAAAATACTAAGAGGCATTGACAAGGTGGACAAGGATCGAATGTTTCAGAGATGGGATACAGAAACACGGAGACACAATTGGAAACTGAAAACCCAGATGAGTCATAGGGATGTTAGGAAGTATTTCTTTAGTCTTAGAGTTGTCAGGAACTGGAATAATCTGGAGAGTGAAGTAGTGGAAGCAAGTTCCATAAATAGCTTTAAGAAGAGGTATGACAAATATCATGGAGCAGGGAGAGAGTGAATTAGTATGGACCAGTGAAGAGGCGGGGCTAGGAGCTATGACTCGACCCCTGCAACCACATATAGGTGAGTACATATAGGCGAGTACACACACGAGAGTTGTTGGGGCTCTGTGAAAGTTTGCTTTAAACCACCATAACAGAACTCATCAGAAACAAAAACATTCTAGACCTGATCTTCACGAACAATGAAGAACTAATAAGGGACATAACAATATCAAATGTTGCAGGTTAAACCATCTCAATGAAATACGGACAAGCATAGCAACAATCATAGATACTCCAGGAAATAGCCTGGATGTAGGGCTGTTAGTTTGTTTAACTTCAAAATCAAAAAATTAATTGGGGCCAGATAAAGAAATATCAGACATTCCCTGGAAAACGTTCCTGAACAGTCTCAACACACCAGAGAATAGAAAAGATGAATACTTTATGTTCCACTGAGAAAGCCTGAAAGATCAGCTATTGACAGGAAACAATGCACAAAAGAAGAAAAAGTGACAGAACTGCTTAAAAGGAGAATGTCACAACGAAGGAAAGATAACATACAGGCATTAAAATATTCTGACCAGAAGAAGACAAGGATCATAAAGGCGTTAGAGAAATGTTGACAAAATCTAACTATTTTTAAATGCGTGCAAAATTCAGTTTAAGAGTCACTCCTAGAACTGGCTCACTAACATCTGTGTGCCTAAATACTGTAATCCAATTTATGTATAATGGTTGGCCAGGACCAGGGTCCTGGCACGGGTCTTAATCTTGTGATGACCCGTCTCTGGCTCCCGAAGGAGAATCGGTTTTGCAGTGTTGCAGCATGTGGTGTTCAAGCACTGTTCTGGACAGTGGATCTGGTGCTTCTCGTGAGTTAGAACGCCCTCTGTAATCTTTGGGTTCCTTTCAGGAACACTGGCTCATACACATGCTCATGCTGGATACATATGCATATTCAGCGATATACTCATGCATATGCACTCGTACACATGCACGCATACTACCACTTAAGCAAACATACATACCCACAAGCATATACATACTTTACTGTGGACACGCCTAGTCTTACATTTTTTATTAGCGATGGGGAGGATATGACGTTATCACTGTTAACAGCTTGTCCAGGGTGTTGACTCCATGGTACACTTGGGTAACCACATGTAGTCCAGAGGTAGGTATTACGTTTGTTAGGGAACTGAACAGGTGTTTCCTGACGCGGGTCTTAGTCATATGATGACCCATAGCTGAAGCTTTTGGTCATCTGATCGAGGCCTTCAGCTGGCTTACCCGTCCACCCCTTTAAAAATTATGGTGATTTCATCATGTGTGTGTAATCCAATGTTACAATGTTATATATTTTGTAAATAATCTTTTATTGTAAATTCATAAAGTACTATTCAACCTTTTCCAATCTAATCATTATATTTTAGTGATACCTTGTAAACTGTATCTTAACTATTCTTTGAACTTCCGCTCATTGTGTTTATTACAGCCATATGCCTTTTTTTTAGCATTAAGCAGTCTTAGTTCTGGTCTAAGATGTGCCATATGGACCAAGTTGTGACGGATATGTAGGCTAGCTGGCCACCAACAGGAACAGTGTAGTTGACCCCCCAGGTTGGGTCGCGAGAGTAGGAAAACTCAAAGCAGGTCACAGGTAAAATATCAAGGGTAAATCACGTTTCTCTGTGTGACCCCTGCGGGTTTAGCCCTTACCTTTACATATAATAATGAATCCCAAGATACATATTTACTGCTAGGTATACAAGAGAAGCAGGTGTACATAGGAAGCAGATGTACAAGAGAGGAGATGTAGAAGTGTCAATGAAGTGCCCACAGAGGACTAGCACATCTCACCCTCAACACTGCTGAAGATCACAGCTGCCACAAACACTCTCAGAAGGCCACACAGGCTGCAGAAAGGCCATGGCATCTTGACACTCAGAGGTACACTAGCAATGACTCCTCTTCCTCCTGTATGGTTTCTGTCGGAGCGAGTGTTGAGTACAGTATGAAGTCACGGAGAGTAGACTGTACATTAATAGTCAGCGGCTACATCCACCTCACTTACACGAGAATGCTATCCACTCCGCGCAAGACATGAGCTGACATGGTTACTGCGCTGCTGGAGTTGACTCCTCAAGGTTGGTTCATCGATGCCGGTGAAGGGCTCTTGATCCAAGGAAATGAACCTGGCCTCCCCTCTTCCGATTATTTATCCATCGTATCTTAAATCAAACGACTTCGTTAGCAAGGTCACTGATCCACATGGAGGACCAGTTAGTTATTTATAAAACTACAACTAGGAAGGTCTCGGTCCAGGGGCGTATCTACTATGAAACTAATGAAGCTTAAGCTTCAGGGCCCCTAATCCAGGAGGGGCCCCAGAAGCCACTTTAGTCCAGATTGCATAATTAATTTTGTTGGGGTCTACTGTATGAGAAGGGGTCCCCATAACAGTTCAAGCTTCAGGGGCCCCAGAAACGTAGGTCTGCCACTGCCTCGGTCATAAGACCAAAAGCTCCAGTGGCGGGTCATCATATAATGAAGACCCGCATCAGGAAACATTTGTCCTGTTTCCTGACAACCTTTACCTAACCTAATCCTATTATCCAAACCAATCTTAATTTGAAAAAGGGGTGGACGGGTAAGCTAGCGGAAGGCCTCGGTCACATGACCAAAAGCTCCATTGGTGGGTCATCATATGACTAAGACCCGCGTCAGGAAGCACTTGTTCTGTTTCTTGACGAATCTTACCTACCCTAACAAACAGGAGTTTGGCAGACTTATCTCCACTGTTATCGACTAAGGAGTGACTCTTCTGGCAGGTCCATGTATTGGTCTCACACATGGATATCTCATGTACAGATACCTAGCACCCATCCGAGACTTGTTTATCACTGACAGTCCATCACCTTTTAATTGAGTGTCCCGTTTATGAGAATAGGATCATTCATTTCGACGCTCAGACGCCTTTAATCAACCTACTCTTGCTAACGGTACAGCCTTTACAGCTGATTTTCTGACTTTGGACGAAACTGCCTTATAGCGTCAACCCAGACTACCTCCCACTGGCACTCTCTCCGCATACACAAAGCTTCCACTAGCCGCTGAATGACCCATCAGGGTTTGACACTTTTTTTATATAGTCGAATTAAAATAGATACATGCTTTCTCGGACCCAGGTCCAGGATGAAACTCACCATTTTATCCTGGGTGATTTGTAGTCTTTCTTTTTTTTTTTTTTTAGGCAGAGTATCATGAAGAGTAAGAGTAATCTATCTGGTACTGCAAAAGAGTTAAGAGTCCTGCGAGCCTCAGTAGGTAGACATCGTGCCTGTCTGTAGAGGAACTTTAGTCTAACGTTCGCTTTCTTTGCTACACTGATCCCTATTAATATAAACTTTACTAAACCAGGTGAACCGCACATCCAGCCTGTAGACACTGCCAGCAAACTTAATGTCTTCTCCTCTACTACAGGATCAAAACTAGTAAGCAAAATCCCACCCTCAGGCGAAAGACTATCATACTGGAAATTACCCAAATACTCTATACTTAGCTCCAATTAATCCTACTTAAGTCTAACTGATCATAAAGTCATTTAAAAACAAGACAGGAAACCTAAATATTTTGCCAACACTCATGTACAAAAAAAAGCAGCTCATGTCCTGTCGCCCATTATTGCAAATGTTTAACAAATCATTAGAATCTTCAACTTTCCCATCCATACATCAACACATCAAGGTTTACCCCGATCCTCAAAGGAGGCGATCCAAATGAACTAAATAACTATAGTCCTATATCAAACTTTCCCTTACTTTCTAAAATCTTCGAGAAAATAATACACAGTTTACTCCTACCTATCTCACAACATACTTAACCCCTGCCAGTTTGAGTTTAGGCCGAAAGAAAGTACGAATGATCCAATTATACAAATGTTTAACTGCTTTATGCAGCGCTTGAAAAAAAAAAAAATGAGCATGCTCCGGGACTCTTCACAGACCTCAGGAAAGCATTCTATCTAGTGGACCACATTATCTTGCACGCTGAACTAAAACATTACGGGGTCAGAGGACATAACCTTGCATACCTAAAATCTTATCACAAACGGTGTAACCTCGTCCACTCAGCCTACAGCCGTACGAGTGCCCCTTGATCCTCTGCTCTTTCGTATTTTCAGTAATGATCTCCCCTACGCATCTCATCTCCTTAAACCAGTTCTATTCGCAGTTGATATTACTTATGTCTTCTTCCACTCAAACCCAACTATACTTAGTGACAATGATAACGACGAGCTACTAAAAATATCTACGTGGATGACGACCAACAAACTCACTCTCGATATAGAGAAAACATTGTACTGTACATGCTGTTTGGAAACAGAGCTTTAAATATCCAACTTAACATAATAATCAATGGTTCCCCCATTACAATACATACTGAGGACCTTGACTACAACCTTAAATTTCATACTCACATCCAACATATAGCCAAGAAGGTATTTGTGTTTGGGGGATGTACAACTAATTACCTTAAACCATTAATAACCCAACAAAAAGCTGATGTACGGATTATCACCCATTCCTGCGCCAGACAACACACCCCTCCACTCTTCAAGAGTTAGAATTTGCTTAATATACAAAATATGCACTCATATTACTGTGCCTATTATATATAGGAAACATTAAACTCCAATGTAAAACCTCCCCTCAAAATGCTCCTTGATAGCTACAACAGAACACACAGGCACAACAATGGGACAAAACAATCTTCGACATAACTCGTGTCTGTCTCATGCAAAAATGCAATTCAAATTCAAGTTTATTCTCTATAAGGGTTACAATGTGGGGTTTACAGGTTTTGGGTATTGTGTGGTTTACATGTTATAAAATACTAATTACAGAGGGGGCCACTAGGACACCTAGCCTGGCTAGGCATTTCGAGCAAACTTAGATTAATTCTTAACATTAAATCCTTACAGATTATGGTATTAAGGCTAAGTGACTACATCATAATTTGTGAGTTTAGCAATGTGAATGCTTTTGTTTTGGCACAATACAAAGTGTCTATATTGGAGTATCATAGGCAAACTTATGACTAGTTAGGATTTATTATTTTAAGATTAAGATTAGTATTTCTGGGTTTATAGTCAGTGGGTGAGTGTAATTGTGAACCACCAGGTGGTTATCATGTAGTTAGTTGTCGGGGGGTATCAGGGAGATAAGATGTTTTCTAACTGTAGTTTTGAAAGTGATGAATGTGTCTGCAGTTCTAGAGTTTTCAGGTAGGGTGTTCCAGATTTTAGGTCCTTTGAAATACATTGAATTTTTGTAAAGGTTTAGTCGAACACGGGGAATGTCAATGCACATAAAGGTCCCCAAGATCTGGAATTCATTGCCCGAACTAGCAAAAGGTCCCTTGTCTGCCAATCAGTTTAGAGCTATAATTAAAAATAACTTCATCTCCATATCGTAACTACACCAACACTGATATATCAAACAAAATTAAGTACTTCCTGTTTCTTCACCATTTCTAACAATCTTCCCATAGCCTGAAATCACAGAGCCCGTCTGAAATTACTTAATAAATTCCAATTAACTTAAGCTCACTATATCAGTTAACAGTTTTAATACACACTGTTGTAAATTGTACTACTTGTAATATTTTTGCTACCTCTCTTTTTTTTGGTAAAAATGCATAATTAAAATTTACCACTAATAACCTGTCTAGTCGTCAGCAGTACTTCGGAAAACATTAGGACTGTCTGCCCGAAA
The DNA here is from genome assembly GCF_038502225.1 of Cherax quadricarinatus. NCBI lineage: Eukaryota > Metazoa > Arthropoda > Malacostraca > Decapoda > Parastacidae > Cherax > Cherax quadricarinatus. The sequence continues at coordinate 13,267,951 of NC_091296.1, forward strand.
TGCTCATTCATGCTAGTGGCTTTGTGCTTAACAATATTTTATTACATGTAAACTACGATTTGTATACTACACAAAGAAATAAAATATGTTTGTTTTTTATACAGCTCACAAACTTTAGACGAATACTGACCGTAGGTAATGAGCAGGGACAAATCAGACATTTTCAGATATGTATATAAAAAAAAGTCGGTGGAGAACTAAGATCCATAAAAGACATGTCAATGGAAAACTGAAGGTATGGCAACTGTATATTAAGATAAACCCAAATGGTGCTTAACCTAACAGAGGGACTTGGTAATCATCCGCAGTGCTTATCTTGTTATTATTATTATTATAATCAAAAAGAAGCGCTAAGCCACAAGGGCTATACAGCAGTGCTTATCTTGTATATGTGGCTGGCGTAAACTGCAAGAAATTACGATATACATAATTTACCCTACCATTGGCTGGTGCTAACCAGATACAACGTGTATTTCTTTACGTGTTGTTGCAAATACTAAGACTATAATTACGTTAGTTTCTCACGCTCCTGCAGCATTCAACACTACGCTACAACCTACAATAAGCTCAGAACATATTGGGGAAGCATTTGTAGTTAGTCACGCGAGGTACTTAGTCTCAAGGAACCTAACAAATGACGTTGATATGTGTGTGTTTTGTTATTAAAAAGAATTTTCCAACAATTTTTTATAGGGTTGGACCATAACATTAAGCCAGCGGAAGGCACTGGTCAGATGGCCAAAATCTCCAGCGGGTTATTATATGACATCTAGGACCCGTAAGAGGGTCCTGTTTCCCAACTAATCTTATCGAACCTATATTATTTTAAGACCCGTGTCAGGAGACACTTGTCTCCTGACCAATATTATAACAACAATGAAGGTTTTCTGACGCCCATTCGTAACGATTTATATCCCTTGGGAGGTACTCTTTATCCTAGGAATTGGATCCTACTTTTTATTTAGATCGAACCTGATTGTCTCTCATTTCAACATTCGCTGTATGACCTGTACAGTTTAGCAAAATTCCCATGAATGTAATAACCAGATGTATTTTGGTTGCTGCGCGATCCGAGAAAGGGATCCCTGTATCTCAAAAGCTTTGCCTCTTCTACCTCAATACACACAAAATGAATAGTACATAGTCATAAAATTCTAATGCAGCAAAATATAAAAATGTGTATGCGTGTGCATATGTATGAGTGTACGTGTGTACATTTGCGTATGTATAAAATCTGTAGTCACCTACATGGTTGCAGAGGTCAAGTCTCGGCTCCTGGCCCCGCCTCTCAACTTGCGGCTTACCAGATTCACTCCCTCGTATTCTCATGTGCTCTATCGTGCCTGCTTATAAAACTATGTATGGAGTTTGCCGCCACCAGGTTATTCCACTTCCCGAATGGAAGTTTATGGAACGCTACTATTCCTTTGGCGTGCACTGAAGTAAAGAGGGCTGGCCTATGTGATACGGGGATACCTTTCTTAAACCGTGCAGCCATCAAAACACACCTAGTTATATAATGACTGTGTTGCATAAGCAAAGAATTTAGTGAAGCATTAATCAGAATATTGAATAAGGTTGTGGAAAATACTGTATATATTTTCCAGAAATACAGTAGTTATATGTAAATAGATGGCCATACTGTATTTAATAAAATTTGTTATCAAAAACGGGAAGCTGCGCCTGCGCAGAAGGACAGTCGCCATTGTTATTTTGAATTGGATACAACGTTAGTGTAATGGGAAGGAATTATTCGTGCTCTAGAGGTTAAAATTGGGCTGACACCTCTCAAATAGGAGGCGAAATTGTTGGACGTGCATTCCTGCATAATTTGAGTATCAGGCGACAGGACAGGACAACTCCAGGAACCTCAGATAAGCTGTCTAATTTATGTTTAAATTCTGGCCAGTAAATTTTTCATAAATATAGGCAAAAGGGGGGGTCCTGTACATGACACAATAAGTCAAATTGGTGAGTGATATTAAGATATATTTTCCTTCTGTTATGTATATGTGTATATATATAATCCTTTATTAATTTAATATACAGTCCACAAACTTACATATTTACCAGAATTCCTGGTGATGTATATTTCATTTATAATTAATAGGTCCAGAGCAACTTGTGGATATGACAGTGGTAGGTATCGAAGGGGAACATTTTTTGCGACCTAGGTGTCCCAAATTCCTACTTGTCTAACTGATAAATAATAATTATCTTTGTTCATTTACTGTTATGTACATAATGATACATTCAGATAAATGCAATTTTCCACAAAGGTGGAGCCGAGGACACCTTCCTATCTGCAGGGAAGCCTAGTTCAATATTTCGTTTCTCTTCATTGCCTCTGGAATAATAATAATAATTTTATTTCTACAGTGCATGATACAATGATACCGACCAAGCTGACATCACTGGCATACTGTGTAGATAAACCCTGCTTATGCAGAGCACTTCAAGCAACCTAAGTTAACCTTGTCCCCCAGGATGCGACCCACAAAAGTTAGCTGGGTGAACAAGAGCAGCAAGTGTAAGCAAATATGTTCAATGTTTCACTCGAGCCGGGGATCAATCCCGGACCCTCAGTGTGTAGAAAGAATAAAAGAATAAATAATAAAGATTTTATTTCTTTGTCACGGTTACAATGTATAATTACAATTTTGGTTTAAGTACAAAGAAAGCCAATATCATGTCGGGGCATTTCGGGCTGAGGATGCTAATAAGAAAGTAAGACCTTGTTTGAGAAGTGGCCTTTGAGGGGCGAATACTACGTTAGCACATGAACTTTTTTATTTTTCGTTCGATTTCTTTCATTTTTTTTGTACGTAAAGAAGCACCTTTCAATAGTAATGTGACCAAGTTTCAATAAGATAGCTCAAAAAACAACTGAGAAAAAAATTATTTACTAATAATCATACATATTGAACAGTATTTTCGTAATGGGACTTGGAGAAGCTGTGTTGGCATTATCTACGCATAAAACAATGCTAAACTGTATTGATAACAATTGCCAAAACTGTAATTTATCCTTTCTTCATTCTTAAAAAAAATAGTTTGTATGGTTTTGACATTCATCCAAATATCTGACTTTTGCCCTCACAAAAATCAAAAACAAATTATGATATTTCAAAAAGGCAACTGTTTGTTTGTAAAACAATCATTCCTTTATGTTCTCTGTGAATTTCATTGCATTCCTGCTATTATTAACGAAAATACAGCCATATATATGTGAATAACCTACTTCCGAGATAATCCACGAAACAGCCGGACCACCGATTTTTTTTTTCGAGAAAATAGCATTTTTCTCAGCATTACTAGTGTATATCATAGTTACCCATGTTCGTTTTCTTTAATATAAGGACCTGGAGGTGAAAGAAGGAGAATGGAAGCCCATTCCTGACGATGGGAGTCTTTTATTCCCGAGGGAGCCCTCTGGGAATATGCCATATATTATTCATTCTGGAGTATTTACCATATTTCTTTGTTATTTATATTGTTTATTATGTCATACTAGATCAATTGTGATAGATAAATAAGCCGTAGAAGCTATAATAGCGTTATATTGAAGCATATTCCCCGGCCACACCGAGACTGGAATTTTCCATGACGTCAGCAAAATGGTGCCAGAAGGTTCCTGGTTGGCTGTAAGTCTACGTATAAGTCCCACCCACTGTATTATGATGCCAAATCGTCAATTATTATCTTAGAAAGAATAATACAATAAATACACGAAAAAAAAACGAAAAAAAAAAATGAAAATTGACGACAGGTTAGCACACCTGCCGCGGGTGGTGACGTCACCCTAGGTGTTTTAAATGACCATAATTCCTTGTAGGAATGTCGTAGAACAATGATTCTGGTACCATTATGTTGCCAGAGAGTTAAGCTATTTTTCTATAAGATTAACTCAATTTGTGAATTTTTCGACAAAATTTTTCGTTCGCGCTGAGGTAGAGTGTACTTCCCCCTTGAAAGTCCTTGCGCAAATAACCACGGAGAGATAATGAGCTACGAACATTTTGTTGACTGGGTTTAGGAATGGAAATAAAATTGCTGGAGCTTCCTAGTTACATCGTCCATACAGTACAGCTCATATAGAGGATTTATATGCAAGTGACAGGGCAGTCAGTGTGTCGTATTTGATACCATACTCACCAGGCAGTGTGGATGCAAATTCTCAAAAGCATTTTTATAGTGGATCAGAAGAAGATAAAGTATGTAACATCACAGTCACTAGTGAAATGGTTGTGAAGCAGATAGATCGACTGAAGCAAAATAAGTCACCGGTCCTGATGAGGTTTTTTCAAGGGTTCTTAAGGAATGTAAAATGGAAGTCTGTGAACCATTAACTAATATTTTTAATTTATCTCTTCAAACAGGTGTAGTGTCTGAAAGTTAAGACACATGTGCAACATCTGGATATCTTTATTGTAGACGTTTCGCCAACCAGTGGCTTTATCAATACAGATTCTAGGACATAATAGGAAGACAGTAGAACTATATACAAAAGATGAGGTAATCAGTCCCTCGGCCTTAGTGTTCACGATGCTGTGAACACTAACTCCAAGGCCGAGGGACTGATTACCTCATCTTTTGTATATAGTTCTACTGTCTTCCTATTATGTCCTAGAATCTGTATTGATAAAGCCACTGGTTGGCGAAACGTCTACAATAAAGATATCCAGATGTTGCACATGTGTCTTAACTTTCATATTGTCGGTATTTTATACCTTTCTTGCACAAGGTGTAGTGTCTGATATGTGGAAGATGGCTAATGTAATTCCTATTTTTAAAACAGGGGACAAGTCGTTACCGTCAAATTACCGCCCAATAAGCCTGACCTCAATTGTAGGCAAATTACTAGAGTCAATTATAGCTGAGATTATAAGAAGCCATCTCGATAAGCATATCTTGATTAATGATACTCAGCATGGATTCACAAGAGGCCGGTCTTGTCTAACTAATTTATTAACTTTCTTCAGTAAAGCTTTTGAGGCTGTTGACCAAGATAAAGAATTTGATATTATTTACTTAGATTTTAGTAAGGCATTTGATAGAGTTCCGCACCAAAGACTGTTGAAGAAAGTAGCAGCTCATGGCATTGGGGGAAGAGTGCTCTCGTGGATCGAATCATGGCTCACAGACAGGAAGCAGAGTGTCCATAAATGGGGTTAAATCAGTGTGGGGATCTGTAACAAGTGGCGTTCCACAGGGATCAGTCTTGGGCCCGTTGTTGTTTATAATATATATCAATGATCTTGATGAAGGAATTACTAGTGATATGAGCAAATTCGCCGATGACACGAAGATAGGTAGGATAGAACATTAAAATGGTATAAAATACCGACAGGTTGTTAGGTAAGACACATATGCAACAGTTAGGTATCTTTATTATGAAACGTTTCGCCTACACAGTAGGCTTCTTCAGTCAAGTACAGAAAAGTTGATAGAAGCAGAAGATACTTGAAGACGATGTAATCAGTCCATCACCCTTAAAGTTTTGAGGTGGTCAGTCCCTCAGTCTGGAGAAGAGCATTGTTCCATAGTATGAAACAATATTGTTTCATACTATGGAACAATGCTCTTCTCCAGACTGAGGGACTGACCACCTCAAAACTTTAAGGGTGATGGACTGATTACATCGTCTTCAAGTATCTTCTGCTTCTATCAACTTTTCTGTACTTGACTGAAGAAGCCTACTGTGTAGGCGAAACGTTTCATAATAAAGATACCTAACTGTTGCATATGTGTCTTACCTAACAACATAGGTAGGATAATTGATTCAAACGTAGATGTTAGGGAACTTCAGGAGGATTTAGACAAACTCTACTCTTGGTCAGAAAAGTGGCAGATGCAGTTCAATGTAGATAAATGCAAGGTTCTGAAGCTCGGGAGTGTCCATAACCCTAGCACTTATAAGTTAAATAATGTAGAACTTGGTTTAGAAAGACACGTAAGCAAACACTATAACATATTTATTAGAAAACGTTTCGGTCCTGGGACCGTGATCAAGGTCCCAGGACCGAAACGTTTTCTAATAAATATGTTATAGTGTTTGCTTACGTGTCTTTCTAAACCAACTTGTCGGTATTTATTACCAAGGTTTATACCAACAATGTAGAACTTAGCCATACAGATTGCGAAAAGGACTTGGGGGTTATGGTAAGCAGCAACCTTAAACCAAGACAGCAATGCCTAAGCGTACGTAATAAGGCAAATAGATTACTGGGATTTATATCAAGAAGTGTAAGCAACAGAAGTCCAGAGGTCATACTGCAGCTTTATACATCATTAGTAAGGCCTCACTTAGATTATGCAGCTCAATTCTGGTCTCCATATTACAGAAAGGACATAAATTCGTTAGAAAACATTCAGCGTAGGATGACTAAATTAATACATAGCATTAGAAATCTTCCTTATGAAGAAAGATTGAAGACTCTTAAGTTACATTCACGTGTTAGACGAAGAATGAGGGGAGACCTGATCGAAGTGTATAAGTGGAAGATAGGTATTAATAAAGGGGATATTAACAAGGTCTTGAGGATATCTCTCCAAGAGAGAACCCGCAGTAATGGATTTAAATTAGATAAGTTTAGATTTAGAAAGGACATAGGAAAGTATTGGTTTGGAAATAGGGTAGTTGATGAGTGGAACAGTCTACCTAGTTGGGTTATTGAGGCTAGGACTTTGGGTAGTTTCACATTTAGGTTGGATAAGTACATGAGTGGGAGGGGTTGGATTTGAGTGGGACTTGCACATCGGAGCTTGTTTCTTGGGTGGCATTGAAAATTGGGTTGGTCAAATGTTTGTTAGTGGGATGAATTGTAAAGGACCTGCCTAGTATGGGCCAACAGGCCTGCTGCAGTGTTCCTCCTTTCTTATGTTCTTATGTTCTTATGTCTTCAATCTTTCTTGATAGGGAAGATTTTTAATGCTATGTATTAATTTAGTCATCCTACGCTGAATGTTTTCTAACGACTTTATGTCCATTCTGTAATATGGAGACCAGAATGGAGCTGCATAATCTAGGTGAGGCCTTATTAATGATGTATAAAGCTGCAGTATGACCTCTGGACTTCTGTTGCTTACACTTCTTGATATAAATCCCAGTATTCTATTTGCCTTATTACGTACGCTTAGGCATTGCTGTCTTGGTTTAAGGTTGCTGCTTACCATAACCCCCAAGTCCTTTTCGCAATCTGTATGGCTAAGTTCTACATTATTTAACTTATAAGTGCTAGGGTTATGGACACTCCCGAGCTTCAGAACCTTGCATTTATCTACATTGAACTGCATCTGCCACTTTTCTGACCAAGAGTAGAGTTTGTCTAAATCCTCCTGAAGTTCCCTAACATCTACGTTTGAATCAATTATCCTACCTATCTTCGTGTCATCGGCGAATTTGCTCATATCACTAGTAATTCCTTCATCAAGATCATTGATATATATTATAAACAACAACGGGCCCAAGACTGATCCCTGTGGAACGCCACTTGTTACTGATCCCCACTCGGATTTAACCCCATTTATGGACACTCTCTGCTTCCTGTCTGTGAGCCATGATTCGATCCACGAGAGCACCCTTCCCCCAATGCCATGAGCTGCTACTTTCTTCAACAGTCTTTGGTGCGGAACTCTATCAAATGCCTTACTAAAATCTAAGTAAATAATATCAAATTCTTTATCGTGGTCAACAGCCTCAAAAGCTTTACTGAAGAAAGTTAATAAATTAGTTAGACAAGACCGGCCTCTTGTGAATCCATGCTGAGTATCATTAATCAAGCTATGCTTATCGAGATGGCTTCTTATAATTTGAGCTATAATTGACTCTAGTAATTTGCCTACAATTGAGGTCAGGGTTATTGGGCGGTAATTTGACGGTAACGACTTGTCCCCTGTTTTAAAAATAGGAATTACATTAGCCATCTTCCACATATCAGACACTACACCTGTTTGAAGAGATAAATTAAAAATATTAGTTAATGGTTCACAGACTTCCATTTTGCATTCCTTTAGAACCCTTGAAAAAACCTCATCAGGACCCGGTGACTTATTTTGCTTCAGTCGGTCTATCTGCTTCACAACCATTTCACTAGTGACTGTGATGTTACATAATTTATCTTCTTCTGATCCACTATAAAAATTAATTACCGGAATATTATTAGTGTCTTCCTGTGTAAAAACCGAGAGAAAATAATTATTTAAAATGGAGCACATTTCATTCTCTTTGTCAGTAAGGTGCCCATAGTTATTTTTAAGGGGACCTATCTTATCTCTGACTTTTGTTCTATAGACCTGGAAAAAACTTTTTGGGTTAGTTTTAGAATCCCTAGCAACTTTAATTTCATAGTCCCTTTTAGCTTTTCTTATCCCCTTTTTAATGTCCCTCTTAATGTCAATATACCGATTCATAAGATGACCCTCGCCTCTTTTGATACGCCTATAAATTCCTTTCTTATGCCCTAGTAGATATTTCAGCCTATTATTCATCCATTTTGGGTCATTTCTATTTGATCTAATTTCCTTATAAGGGATAAACGTTCTTTGAGCAGCATGTATTGTGTTCAGAAAACTGTCATATTGATAGCTCTCTTCGTTACCCCAGTCAACAGATAAGTGTTCTCTAAGCCCATCGTAATCTGCTAAGCGAAAATCTGGGACTGTTACTGAGTTATCCCTACTATCATACTTCCATTCAATTCTAAATGTAATTGATTTGTGGTCGCTAGCACCCAGTTCCTCTGAAACTTCTAAATTATTAACAAGGGATTCATTGTTTGCCAGAACTAAGTCAAGCAGGTTATTACCCCTTGTAGGTTCTGTCACAAACTGCTTCAAAAAACAATCCTGAACTACTTCTAAGAAGTCGTATGATTCTAAATTCCCAGTCAAGAAATTCCAATCCCCTAGAATTACTACATTATCGTGCCTTGTGGCCCTAACAATTTCCTCCCACAGTAGTCTCCCCTGGTCCCTATATAAATTTGGGGGATGGTATATCACACCTAAAATTAATTTTTCATGCCCCTCTGAAAATTCTATCCAAACAGACTCTGTATGTGTTACTTCAGACTTAATACCCGTTTTTATGCAACAGTTCAAGCGATCTCGGACATACAATGCCACCCCACCCTCCTTCCCGATACTTCAATCTACTTGGAACAATTTAAAACCCTGAATGTGACATTCTGCAGGCATGTCCCGACTTTTTGAATTAAACCACGTCTCAGTAATGGCAAATACATCTATATTACCTGCACTAGCAACTAGTCTCAACTCGTCCATCTTATTCCTAGCACTGCGACTATTTGTGTAATAAATATTTAAAGACCCTCCTCTCTCTTTACCCTTCCTGCTCCTTTCTGTTATTCCACTAAACCTATTACTGTCCTTGTCAATTAGTGCCACTGGCTTTCCAATATCCACCTCGTTTTGCCTATTACTAGTTCTCCTAGTACTCATATTACTACCCTGCGACTTCACAGTTTTCCTGCCAAAACCCATACCACTAACTATTCCTAGTTTAAAGACCTAACAGCTCCCTCCACTGCGTTGGCCAGTGCTCCCACCCCACACCTAGATAAGTGAACCCCATCCCTGGCATACATGTCATTTCTGCCATAGAAGAGGTCCCAGTTGTCAATGAATGTTACCGCATTTTCCTTACAGTATTTGTCCAGCCAGCAATTGACACCAATTGCTCTGGACAACCATTCATTTCCAACTCCTCTCCTTGGCAAAATGCCACATATGACAGGTTTCCCACCCTTCCTCCTAATTATCTCTATTGCTGACCTATACCTGCTAATCAGGTCCTCACTCCTACGTCTGCCAACATCGTTGCCTCCAGCACTGAGACAGATAATAGGATTGCTCCCATTACCTCTCATGATGTCATCCAGACGGCTAACAATATCCTTCATCCCAGCCCCAGGAAAACACACTCTCTGTCTCCTACTCCTATCCTTCAAGCAGAATGCCCTATCCATGTACCTAATCTGGCTATCCCCAACAACAACAATGTTTTTACCTCCCTTGGCGTCGTCTGTCGTGATGCTCCGAGTAGTCGACTCACATTCGCCAGGTAGCATTACACCACTTGTAGAATTCGTCAAGACGTTCTCGATGGTCTTCGTTGGGGTTTCTAGGGATGTCTTACTCACGTCTGCCAATGCTTCTTTGGTGCTTGTTGTGGCATTCCCAGTAGAACACTCACATTCGTCAGGTAGCACCGAGAATGGGTTGGAAGTTTCCACGGTAGTCTTCTGGTTTCTCGTTGTTTCTGCCTCTCCAACCGTTTTCTTGATCTTCAGCTTGGTTCCATGTTGCCCGGCCACTGACCAAGCTCCCCTCTTAACCTGGGGACTCACAACAGAAGGATTACTACGAATCCTCTTGTTCTCCTCCGTTAATCGCCGTATCTCCATCTTAGCAACTCGGAGCTCTTCTCTCAGCTGCTGGTAAAGTTGCTCAAGAGAGGGCATCCTGGTTCAGATTCACAGAGAGCACACAAACAGGTCTTCACAGAGCTAAGTACACGTCACCACTGAACTAAGTACACGTCACCACTGACTAAGTACACGTCACCACTGACTAAGTACACGTCACCACTGACTAAGTACACGTCTCACACCAAAATCTTTGAAAGGGTTCTAGGAAGCAAGTAGGGGCATCATGGGTTTAGAGCAGGTTGCTCCTGCCTCTCAACTACTGGACCACTATGACATGGTCTTAGACGCACTGGAGGACAAACAAAATGCAGATGTAGTATACACAAACTGCGACAGCCTTCGACAAGTGCGATCATGGTTTAATAGTACACAAAATGCGTGATAAAGGAATAACAGGAAAAGTGGGCAGATAAATCTATAACTTCCTAACAAATAGAACAGAGTACTAGTCAATATAATGAAGTCAGATGTGGCTAATGACAAGCTTCCATCCTTTTCCTCATCCTCATATCTGGCATAGACAGAGAGGTAAGCCATAACACCGTGTCCTCTGCTGATACTAGAATTTGCATGACAGTGCCATCCATCGAGGACACAGTTAATATCCACTAGGAGATTTGCAAAGTCTTTAAATGGGCTTCAGAAAACAATATGAAGTTCAGTGAAAACAAATTTCAATTACTCCACTATGGAAAACTTGAGATAAAAATGGGATCGGTGTATAAAACAAATTCCAACCACACAACAGAGCGAAAAACTAATGTGAAAGACTTGGGAGTGATACTGTCAGAGAATCTCACTTTCAAAGATCATAACAATTTATCTACCACATCTACTAGGAAAATGAGAGGATAAATAATGAGAACCTTCAAAATTAGGAATGCCAAGCCAATGATGATTCTCTTCAAATTGCGTGTTCTCTCTAAGCTGGAATATTGTTGTACTCTAATGACCCCTTTCGAGGCAGGCAAAATTACAGACCTGAAGAATATACAATGAACCTTCACTGTAAGGCTGGAGGTGATGTCCTGGTAGTCAGTAAATGTGGAGCTGATAGTGCTGTCTTGGTAGACAGTAATGGTGAAGCTGGAGGTGCTGTTCTGGGAGACAGTAATGGTGAAGCCGGAGGTGCTGTCCTGGGAGACAGTAATGGTGAAGCTGGAGATTTTGTCCAAGTAGTCGGAAATTATACGCAGGAAGGAATGCATATAAATGACCTCATAGGGGACAGGAGCAGTAGTGGGGAAACAAGTGTAGTCAAAGATAAGATAAAACCAATATTGCAAACTAGAAATACCACAGGAAATAGCAAACAAGAGGACTCCACTAGCAATAGTGAGGATATATTACCAAAAACAACTGGTGGGAGCTCCATTGTTGGTGCTAGGGAGGATAGGAATAAGACAGGTAAACATGCACCAACAGGGAATACAGTCACAGAAACCCAAGGCAAACGGAAACCAAGCCTGTGCACATACTATGCACTTGGTATCTGCAGACATGGGAAATCTGGAAAAACAGATGGGACGTGCAACTATGACCACCCTAGAAAATGCCGTGCCCATATGACAACAGGAAAATGCAAACTCCCTTCCTGTAAGCTTTTTCACCCTGAAATGTGTACCTCTTCAGTACAGGAAAGACTGTGCTATAACTTAAATTGCCAGGCACACCATCTAAAGGGGACAAAAAGATACAAAACATCCAGGCCATGGGAAAACCTGGGTAGCCACAGCCACTCAAGAGGGAGAGGTTTTTTAGTGCCAGGAAGGAAAAAAACTGGCAGGAAATGGCAGAAATCGTACACCAAATCCAGTCATTCCTGGAGTGGAACCACAGTCGATGGCCTCCACTCCAAACCAACAGATACAGATACTAATGCCGGAAAAAAAAATCCCCCTCAGTACCAACAATACCACCAGTCCGATGACATTCTTCTTTGCAAATATACAGGGTCTAAAGCCAGCAACAAACAACAAAATACCTTTCATCCGTGGACTGCTTGCAGAGGCAAAGGCAATGTTCGCAGCTTTCACTGAGACCCACATAAAGGATCACTTGGACAACGAAATATGGATCCCAGGTTACAACCTATACAGATGTGACAGAGTGAACAGGCAAAAAGGGGGGGGGGGTGGCCTGTACATTGCAGAGTCACTTGTTTGCACAGAACTGCTTAATGCCTCAAATGATGTAGTGGAAGTTTTAGCAGTAAAAATCGAGAACCAAAACCTAGTCATTGTGGTAGTCTACAAGCCTCCGGATGCAACATCCCAGCAATTCCAGGAACAGCTGTTAAAAATTGACCACTGTCTGGAAAATCTTCCAGTTCCTGCACCCAACATCTTGCTCCTGGGGGATTTCAACTTAAGGCACCTAAAATGGAGGAATATAGCAAATAATATTGTTGCAGTAATAACACCAGGAGGCAGCTCTGATGAAAACTCACACTCACACGAGCTTTTAAATCTCTGCACAAAATTCAATTTAAACCAGCAAATAATAGAGCCTACTAGACTGGAGAATACACTAGACCTCATCTTTACTAACAATGATGATCTGATAAGAAATGTCACCATATCAAAAACAATATACTCAGATCACAACATAATTGAGGTTCAGACATGTATGCGCGGAGCCCCAGACCGACATAATGAGATTAGTCACGAGGGTGCATTCACCAAATTCAACTTCAATAACAAAAACATAAAGTGGGTCCAAGTAAACCAAGTCCTAACCGATATAAGCTGGGAAGATATACTAAGCAACACAGACCCCAACTTATGCCTAGAACAGATTAACTTGGTGGCACTCGATGTATGCACAAGGCTTATTCCTCTAAGAAAAAGGAGGAATAGATGTAAAATAGAAAGAGACAGGCGCTCCCTTTACAGGCGACGGAAAAGAATAACAGAGCGGCTAAAAGAGGTCAATACTATATCTGAAATGCGTAGGGAGACACTGGTCAGAGAAATAGCAAGCATCGAACTTTAAGCTAAAGGAATCTTATAGGAGTCAGGAATCGCGGGAAGTACTAAAAGCCATAAATGAAATCTAAAGAAACCCAAAGTATTTCTTCTGTACACCACCAGTCAAGATGCTTAATATTTTGATTAATGTAAACTACCAGTGAATGTACACTGTCAGACATACACCTCTCAGTGTATATACACTGTCAGACATACATCTCTCAGTGTATATACACTGACAGACATACACCTCTCAGTGTATATACTCTGACAGACATACACCTCTCAGTGTATATACACTGTCAGACATACATCTCTCAGTGTATATACACTGACAGACATACATCTCTCAGTGTATATACACTGACAGACATACACCTCTCAGTGTATATACACTGTCAGACATACATCTCTCAGTGTATATACACTGACAGACATACACCTCTCAGTGTATATACACTGCCAGACATACATCTCTCAGTGTATATACACTGTCAGACATACACCTCTCAGTGTATATACACTGACAGACATACACCTCTCAGTGTATATACACTGCCAGACATACATCTCTCAGTGTATATACACTGCCAGACATACATCTCTCAGTGTATATACACTGACAGACATACACCTCTCAGTGTATATACACTGACAGACATACACCTCTCAGTGTGTATACACTGACAGACATACACCTCTCAGTGTATATACACTGACAGACATACATCTCTCAGTGTATATACACTGACAGACATACACCTCTCAGTGTATATACACTGACAGACATACACCTCTCAGTGTATATACACTGTCAGACATACACCTCTCAGTGTATATACACTGACAGACATACACCTCTCAGTGTATATACACTGTCAGACATACACCTCTCAGTGTATATACACTGACAGACATACACCTCTCAGTGTATATACACTGTCAGACATACACCTCTCAGTGTATATACACTGACAGACATGCACCTCTCAGTGTATATACACTGACAGACATACACCTCTCAGTGTATATACACTGACAGACATACATCTCTCAGTGTATATACACTGACAGACATACACCTCTCAGTGTATATACACTGACAGACATACACCTCTCAGTGTATATACACTGACAGACATACATCTCTCAGTGTATATACACTGACATACACCTCTCAGTGTATATACACTGACAGACATACACCTCTCAGTGTATATACACTGACAGACATACATCTCTCAGTGTATATACACTGACAGACATACACCTCTCAGTGTATATACACTGACAGACATACATCTCTCAGTGTATATACACTGACAGACATACACCTCTCAGTGTATATACACTGACAGACATACACCTCTCAGTGTATATACACTGACAGACATACATCTCTCAGTGTATATACACTGACATACACCTCTCAGTGTATATACACTGACAGACATACACCTCTCAGTGTATATACACTGACAGACATACATCTCTCAGTGTATATACACTGACAGACATACACCTCTCAGTGTACATACACTGACAGGAGGAGAGAGGCAGGAAAGCATGTCATTGGTTCACTGACCTTACTGTGGGAGACACCAGATGCTGTGTTCTGCCCTGGGCATGGTTCACATACCCACCACACTCTCACTCTAAATCATTTACTGTGTATATCACCGTAGATTAATTACTTTGTAAATCACTGTAAAAAAATACTTTGTAAATCACTGTAAATCAATTATTTTGCAATTCACTGTGAATAATTACTATGTAAATCACTGTAAATCAATTACTTTGCAAATCACTGTAAATCAATTACTTTGCAAATCACTGTAAATCAATTACTTTGTGAATCACTGTAAGTAATTACTATGTAAATCACTGTAAATAAATTACTTTGTATATCACTGTAAATCAGCTACTTTATATATCACTGTAAATCAATATCTGTGTAAATCACTTCACTGTAAATCAGTAACTGTTTACATCTAAAAGCACAACTATTCTCTCTCTCTCTCTCTCTCTCTCTCTCTCTCTCTCTCTCTCTCTCTCTCTCTCTCTCTCTCTCTCTCTCTCTCTCTCTCTCTCTCACCTTTCTTGAAACATCAGGTCCTCTTGCCCTGGTTAAAGATTGTCAGCATTCTGACTTAAATGGTTAATGGGGTTTAAAACCTGTATACTACACGAGAGTCATTAAGTCTGGCTATAATGAATATAATCGTTAATGTCTACCAGTACATGATACAACTTATACAGACCATAGCTGACATCAGTGACATACTGCTATATAGAAAGCCCCTTGTTATGCTGAGCATTTCCCGCAAATTAGGCAAATTTTGTCCGCAGGATGGGACCCACACTAGTCTACTAACACACGGCTAGGTGAACAATGTTTCCACTCGTACCGGAGATCGAACCACGGACCTCAGTGTGTGAGCTAAGTGCGTTACCAACCCAGCTACGGGACACCTAGTGGAGGTTTAAATCATGTCCACTACACGAGGGTCATCAAGGCTGCAGGTCACCTATTCACCACCAGTCAAGACTACTTAAATACCTAACAACCAGAATTAGGGTGACCCTTTCGGTGTATGTACACGGAAAAGCATTCACTTATCTTTGTGTATATGCTCATGCTCATGCTCATGCTCATGCTCTCTCTCTCTCTCTCTCTCTCTCTCTCTCTCTCTCTCTATATATATATATATATATATATATATATATATATATATATATATATATATATATATGTCGTGCCGAATAGGCAGAACTTGCGATCTTGGCTTAAATAGCAACGCTCATCTTGCCATATAACACAAGCGAAAATTTGTGTGCGCAATAATTTCACCAAAATCATTCTGAACCTAACGAAAAAAATATATTTCACTGTGTTTGTTTAGTATTAAATTATTGTAAACAAATCTAAAATATATTTAGTTGGGTTAGGCTAAAATAATTTGTTCCTGTTATAATAAGGTTAGGTAAGTTTTCTAAGATTCTTTTGGTGCAAAATTAAAATTTTTTACATTAACATTAATGAAAAAAATATATCTTTAAACGTATAAGAGAAAATTTTAGAAAGGACTTAATTTTAAATGAGTTATTGCTAATTGACCAGTTTTACATATTCGGCACGACATATATATATATATATATATATATATATATATATATATAATATATATATATATATATATATATATATACATATATATATATATATATATATATATATATATCTGTAGCAGTAGTTGTTGTAGCAGTAATAATGGTAGTAGAAACTGTAGAATAATATTACTGCTTATACTGACTGCAGTTAGTAGATAATAGCAGTGTAAGGAGTGGGTGAGTGCACAGCAGTGTAAGGAGTGGGTGAGTGCACAGCAGTGTAAGGAGTGGGTGAGTGCACAGCAGTGTAAGGAGTGGGTGAGTGCACAGCAGTGTAAGGAGTGGGTGAGTGCACAGCAGTGTAAGGAGTGGGTGAGTGCACAGCAGTGTAAGGAGTGGGTGAGTGCACAGCAGTGTAAGGAGTGGGTGAGTGAATGCACTAGTACAAGAGACGTGGCTATCATTTCAACATTCTTCATAATAGGTTAATTGAGTGTGTGTGCGCGAGGGATATAAGAACATAAGAACATAAGAACGAAGGAACACTACAGAAGGCCTACTGGCCCATGCGAGACAGGTCCAAGTCTCCTACCGGCTTAAGCCAATGCACCCAACCTAGTCAGGTCACATTGACTTAAGGGAGGAACATGTTACACTCCAAGTATTGTAACAACTATTTCCTTCTTTTTAGAGCATAACAATTTTGGTCAGAGAGGTTAGGGTAATAATAATGATCCTCCGGAATGCCTAATTTTAATTAAGTATATTCATAATATAACAAAAGCCAGTTATAATATACGAATTATCGTATATAAGTTAAGAATACATGTTTCTTCTGTAGTATCCAACATATACATAAGGCTTTCAAAACAGAGGATTAGGAGGATATCCTAGATATAACATATATATAAATGGAGATTACTTTATACATTAAAGTCTTGTTTCCCAATTGGAAGCAGTCAGAATAAAACAGAATATGTCCAGGCCGGCTAATAAATCTTGGCCAGTTACCAGAGACGAGCAGGAGTGTTCTCGTTGGCTGCTACTTCTTCACTGCTCGTCCCTCAACCTTGAGCATACAGGTAAAGTGGGTCACGTGACGTGACTCACCAACACTCAGTAGAGTAGTTGAACATAAAGGGGGGGGGGGGAGGGGGGGGGGTATAACCATCGAACATCACGGCTAACTACACACCGGCACACCGGGCGGCAGGCAGGTTACTATAGCTCCAATTAAACTTATCATGGCCATGTTACATAAATTATAATTGTTAATAAGAATTAATCTTAATAATACAAGGACGTTCATTTCCAATTTAGCTATTAAAGGAAATGACCGCAATGTAATATTAAAGGAAGGTTAACCATAGGGGCATGACACCCCGGCCCACAAGCAAATATCTCGGCGTTTAAGATGCTGATGGAGTAGAAGAAACCAACCAGCTGGTATAGGGATGGAGGTACATCATTCCAAGGTTAGTCATCCACTTGCTAGAACTGGTCCAGAAACTGCTTGACTGCAAAGAATTTCCGTAGTTAAGCCATATTAGGAGCGAGAGAGAGCATCGGCTAACACGTTGCTCGAACCCTTTATGTGAAAAATGGAGATCCGGTAAGGTTGGATCCTTAAAGCCCAGCGTAATATTCTAACATTTTTTGATTTCATAGAATTTATGAAAGTTAGAGGATTATGGTCTGAGTAAATATTTATCACATGAGGAGTATAACCGAGGTATACGTCAAAGTGTTCTAAGGACAACACTAAAGCCAGGGCTTCTTTTTCTATAGTTGAATAAGATCTTTGATATTCTTTCAATTTATAGGAAAAATAACATATTGGATGTAGAATATTACCGTTTTGGAAGGATTGCAATAAGACAGCACCTATAGCTGCATCACTGGCATCAACATGGAGGGTGAAAGGAATTTGGAAATTGGGTGCACGCAATACTGGGGCAGAGGAAAGGAAACGTTTTAAACGTTTAAAAGCTTGTTCACAATTCTCGTCCCAATTAAATTTATATTTAGGACTGGTCAATCTAGTCAGGGGGGAGGCAACTTGAGCAAAGTTTGGGCAAAAACGCCTGTAATAAGTAGCCATCCCCAAAAATCGTTGGAGGGCTTTCCTGTCTTGAGGAGACGGGAAATTTAAAATAGCTTGGACCTTTAATTGGTCGGGGGCTACTAGTCCCTTCCCTATTTTAAAACCGAGATATTTAATCTGGGCTTTACCAAAGTCACATTTTTGTAAATTTACAGTGAAATTGTATTTCTGCAATGCTTTCAGTAGTTGCTCTAATCTTTCTAAATGAGACTGCCAGTCATCACTAAAAACCACCAGGTCGTCTAAGTATGCCTCTACACCTTCTAAGGGTTGGACTAAAATGTTCATAATTCTCTGGAAAGAGGAGGCGGCGTTACACAAGCCGAAAGGCATAACCTTATACGTAAATAGTCCGTTCTTAACTACGAACCCGGAAATCTCTTGGGCCCTAGGAGTTAACGGCACCTGGTAATACCCTCTCAGCAAGTCTAATCTGGTCACAAAGTTGGCACCGGCTACAGCATCTATTAAATCATCAATCCTGGGTAATGGAAACCCATCTGGTTTGGTGACTGAATTTACTTTACGGTAATCCGTGCATAGGCGTACGGTACCATCGGGTTTTGGGACCAATAAACAGGGAGAGGCCCAAGGTGTCCAACTGGGTTCTATCAAATTATATTCCAGTAATGTATTTATTTCTTGTTGAATTAATTCTTGCTTAGCAGGAGAGACCCGGTAAGGGGATTGCTTTATTGGACTATCTTCTAACAATTCAATATCGTGGAAACCCAATGTACAAGGAGTAGGGATATCTTTGAAGATGGAGTTATATTTAGTGATTAACTCTTTGATTTGAGATTTTTGGGAGGTAGGAAGAACTTCCAGGAAATGGTCTAGTTCTTTTAAAACTTCAGAATTATGTAGTCTAAATTCTCTTACTTCCCTTACAGTGTCATTCCTTATTTCAGTGGATGTAGGTTGAATAGAGGTAATAATAGTAGGGAGAAGGCTAGACTCGTACTTCTTTAAGTTATCTATGTGATACCTCTTAATTTTCTTACGACGTCCTGGTTCACGGACCAGATAATTCACCTCATTTTCTTTGTCTACTATTTCATATGGCCCCAAATATCTAGGTTTTAAAGAATGTCCTGGAATTAAGTTTTTAACTAACACTAATTCATTCGGAGAGAATGAACGAGATTTAGCCTTTTGGTCATAAGATTTCTTCATTTTGGCTTGAGCTTCTGACAGATTCACGGCAGCTAAGCTTTTTAATTTGGAGAGAGGTTCTTTCCAAAGTAGAGGACTGGGATGAAGAGGTCCTCTCTTCCCTATCCAAGAATCTCGTAATATGGCTAGGGGTCCTCGCACCTGATGTCCAAAAATCAAGTCAAATGGAGAGTATTTAGTACTTTCTTGTTCAGCTTCACGGAGGGCGAAGAGAAGAAAGGGTAAACCTTCGTCCCATTCACGAGAATATTGCTCACAGTAAGCACGTAAAGTAGATTTAAGGGTTTGGTGGAATCTTTCTAGCACTCCTTGTGACTGGGGATGATATGCTGTAGAGAGGATCTGTCTTACTCCTAATCGAGACATAGCCTCTTTAAAAACCTTAGACGTAAAATTAGAACCTTGGTCAGATTGAATTTCACGTGGTATGCCTACTTGAGCAAAGAAGCGTATTAAAGCTCTTACTATATTTCTGGAATTAATTTTGGACATTGGGATAGCATCAGGATACCGAGTTGCCATATCTATGATAGTGAAGATATACTGGTTACCCCTTTTTGTGCGGGGCAACGGTCCTACACAATCAATAACTAATCTTTCAAAAGGTTCTTCAGGACATTTTATTGGAAGTAAAGGGGCAGACGCGGGATTGTGCGCCGTTTTGCCTATTATTTGACAAACGTGGCATTTCCGTAGTTTGTCAGCAATATAAGTCCTCATCTGAGGCCAAAAAAAATATTTCCTTATCTTTTTCTCTGTCTTACGAGATCCTAAATGACCTCCCAGTGGATTATCATGTGCTAGTTCAAATACCATATTACGTAAGGACGATGGCACCACTAACAAGTTTCCTTTTGAACTCAAATCATTATCATTATTTCTCTTCCAAAGAAAACCGTCTTCATCTAAAAGGTAACCTTCCTCTTTATCCTTATTGGTTAAACTTTTATCGTCCTTTAGAGCTATAAGAAATTCTTCTTTATTACATTTTCTAGCTAGGTCCGCAGGGACTGGTAAAACTTTGTCACCTGTGGGTCTCGACTGAATTGCTTCGCTAAACAGGAAGTTCAAACCTAATTCATCGGACATTTCTAAAGGCTGTTGAATATCCAAATTGTTAGAGTTCTTAGCCATGGCTCTGGTGACCACATTAAGGGGAAATAAATCTAGCCCTGCCTCAGAGGCTTCTAAGGCATAATTTACATCACAAGGATTATCTAAAACCAGAGGCTCTCTGGGTATCTCCAATTGATCAATTTCGTTCCCGATTAATAGATCCACGCCGGCAATGGGAAAAGGTTTATCTGAAAGTCCCACATTGATCCAGCCTACATATCCAGGCAGTTCTACATAAATCCTTATAATAGGGACCTTTATTATTGTGCCTCCGTAAGCCTCTAATAATACGTCTAGCCGGGGTTCTCTACTAGTAGGTAACTTTACCAGGTTTGATCTTAATAAAGAGAGATAGCTGCCAGTATCTCGAAAGGTCGTGATATTTACTAACCTCTCTTTACAGAGTCCGAACTTCCCCTGGGAAAAGTAGGGTTCCATAGCTACTCGGACCTTTTCTTCTGAAGCACTGTCGTGGTAAAGTCATCTATTAGACGGTCTGCTAGATGAGGCCTGAAAAGGTAGAGATTCATCATCCAGAGTTTCATACTTCCGAGAGGAATTTATTACCTGGGTAGGATATCTCCCTCTTGGTTGGGTTTTATCTTCCCGCTGTTTATGCCAACACTGGGACTGTCTATGACCTAACTTTTTACAAAAAAGGCACAGTGGTAATTGATCTTTAGGATACTGTCTGGAGAAAGAGCCGTTTGTCACCTGTTTTTTGTCTGAATACACCTTCAAAGGTTCGCCAGCTGGAGCTTTCCTAGCCGTCAATCTTGAACTAAAACCTTGGGAGGTAGATTTCTTTTCCGGGGCCTTAGACATTTCTGTGGTTATAGCATGGGAAATTTCAAAGTGATCTGCGTGGGCAGCAGTATCTAACAAGTTAGTAGTGGGAAATGTCAAAAGATAAGTATGCACCCTCTCTGGAAAATATTTAAAAAGATCTTCATGCAACATCAGCTGGGAAAGTGACTCGACTGAGGCGGCTCCCGCGGCCCTACGCCAACGCTCGAAAGCAGAGAGCTTTTCCCTGGCAAAGTCCACCCAAGACTGCTGAGGATATTTCTTCAGAGTTCTAAACATCTTCAAATAACTGACAGGTAATAAATCATAAGCTTTCAGAAGACAATCTTTTACCTGAGTATAATCAGAATATTGTTCAAAAGGTAAGTTGGCAGTTATGGTTTGGGCTTTTCCTATTAAAGATGAATGTATTAAAGCAGCCCAATATTTAGGAGGCCATTGCATCACCTTCGCCTGATTTTCGAATGCTTCAAAAAATGAATCTAAATTATCCTCCGTAAATTTAGGCATCAAAGAGGCTGCTTTACCAAGGTCAAATGAAGGGATTGTATACATATTACTGGATTCTCTTTTCTTCCTCAGTACTTCCCGTTCATAAAGCAAAGATTCACGTTCAAAATTCTCCCTTTTTAACTTTCTCTGGGCTTCTACAAAGGAGGTTTGAAGCAATAAAATACGTTCTAGACGTTCAAAATTCTCCTTAGATTGAATAGTAGTCAAAAGGGCTAAAGAGATTTGAGGTGGAACGTGTTCATCATCCAAAAGGACTTCTTGTTCTGTTTCAAAACTATCTGTAAATGGTTTACCTGGATCCGTTTCTTTAGTGTGATTGAGTTCTGTTCCCCATATAGTCCTTGGAGATGGAATTGGAGTCGTTGTAGCAGCGTAGCGTTTCCGAGTATCAGGAAGTTCATGTCCGTCGTCTCCAGTAGGGGTTGTTAGCGTCGTAGTTTCGGCCTCGGGCGTCTGTAGAAAAGAATTCAAAAAGGAAGGAATATCTGCTTCTCCATTCTCGATCTCTGGATCCTGCTCATCTGGAAAAAGGACATTCTGTATCATACATCTGACTGTCTGGGCAGTGAAATGCCTGTCGTATTTTATGCCCAAGCTTCGTGCTAATTGCCAACAAGATTGAAGCTTCAAATTTTGTAATTTCTCCTTTGTTATATCTTCAAACCTCTCTGCCATTTCTACATTCATTTTAAAGGAAATTCAGTGTTATGCTCCCGGACACAGGCCCCCACTTGTTACACTCCAAGTATTGTAACAACTATTTCCTTTTTTAGAGCATAACAATTTTGGTCAGAGAGGTTAGGGTAATAATAATGATCCTCCGGAATGCCTAATTTTAATTAAGTATATTCATAATATAACAAAAGCCAGTTATAATATACGAATTATCGTATATAAGTTAAGAATACATGTTTCTTCTGTAGTATCCAACATATACATAAGGCTTTCAAAACAGAGGATTAGGAGGATATCCTAGATATAACATATATATAAATGGAGATTACTTTATACATTAAAGTCTTGTTTCCCAATTGGAAGCAGTCAGAATAAAACAGAATATGTCCAGGCCGGCTAATAAATCTTGGCCAGTTACCAGAGACGAGCAGGAGTGTTCTCGTTGGCTGCTACTTCTTCACTGCTCGTCCCTCAACCTTGAGCATACAGGTAAAGTGGGTCACGTGACGTGACTCACCAACACTCAGTAGAGTAGTTGAACATAAAGGGGGGGGGGGGGGGGAAGGGGGGGTATAACCATCGAACATCACGGCTAACTACACACCGGCACACCGGGCGGCAGGCAGGTTACTATAGCTCCAATTAAACTTATCATGGCCATGTTACATAAATTATAATTGTTAATAAGAATTAATCTTAATAATACAAGGACGTTCATTTCCAATTTAGCTATTAAAGGAAATGACCGCAATGTAATATTAAAGGAAGGTTAACCATAGGGGCATGACAACATCAATAGCACTAACATCCCACATCATAAAAGTCTTTGAAAGCGTTCTAAGAAGCATGATCGGCAGGCACTTGGATACCCAACAGTTGCACAACCCAGGGCAGCATGGGTTTAGAGCGAGTCGCTCCTACCTCTCACAACTACTTCCTCTCACAACACTGGATGCTCTGGAGGAAAAACTAAATGCAGATGTATTATACACAGACTTTGCGAAAGCCTTCGACAAGTGCGATCATGGTGTAATAACACAAAAAATGCCTGTAAAGAAATAACAGGAAAAGTTGGTAGATGGATCTATAACTTCCTAACAAATAAAACGCGAAAAGAAATAGTAAACAGAGTGAAGTCCGAGGCAGCTACAATGAAAAGTTGTGTTCCACAAGGCACAGTACTCGCTCCCATCCTGTTACTCATCCTCATATCTGACATAGACAGAGATGTAAGCCACAACACCGTGTCCTTTGCTGATGATACCAGAATTTGCATGACAGTGTCATCCACTGAGAACACTGCAAGTCTCCAAGTGGACATTAACCAAGTCTTGAAATGGGTATCAGAAAACAATACGAAGTTCAATGAAGACAAGTTTCAATTACTCCGCTATGGAAAACTGGAGGTAATTAAAACTGTATCAGAGCATAAAACAAATTTCAACCATACAATAGAGCGAAAAACTAATGTGAAGGACCTGGGAGTGATAATGTCAGAGAACCTTACTTTCAAAGATCACAACAATGTCTCTACCACATCTAGGAAAATGATAGGATGGACAATGAGAACCTTCAAAACTAGGGATGCAATGCCCATGATGATTCTCTTCAAATCCCTTGTTCTCTCTAGGCTGGAATATTGCTGTACACTAACGGCCTCTTTCAAGGCAGGGGAAATTGCAGATCTGGAGAACGTAGAGAGAGCTTTCACTGTACGTATAAGTAAAATAAAGCACCCAAATTACTGGAAACGGTTGAAGTCCCTTGACCCGTACTTCTTGGAACGCAGGCGAGAAAGATATATGATAATATACACTCAGAAAATATTAGAGGGAATAGTCCCAAATCTGCACACGGAAATCACTCCCTACGAAAGCGGAAGAATCGACAGGAGATGCAACATCATCCCAATGAAAAGCAGGGGCGCCACGAGTACGCTAAGAGACAACACAATAAAGTGTCAGGGGCCCAAGATTGTTCAGTTGACTCCCAGCATATATAAGGGGGATTACCAACAGACCCCTATCCTCAAGACCCTTGGCTGTCTTCAAGACCCTTGGCTGTCTTCAAGACCCTTGGCTGTCTTCAACACCCCTGGCTGTCTTCAACACCCCTGGCTGTCTTCAACACCCCTGGCTGTCTTCAACACCCCTGGCTGTCTTCAACACCCCTGGCTGTCTTCAAGAAGGCGCTGGACAGGCACCTAAAGTCAGTACCTGACCAGCCGAACAGTAACAGCTTGGTTGATCAGGCCCTGATCCACCAAGAGGCCTGGTCATGGACCAGGCGGCGGGGGCGTTGACCCCCGGAATACCCTCCAAGTATACTCCAGGTAACTCACATATTTCCCAGGTTCCACGTACAAGCCTCAGGTAACCTGGGTAGTCACCATGTAATCAGTTTCTAGCGTAATTCAGACTACAATGGATATCAAAATTTCCTGATTGGCTGATTGGTCAATGGGAAGTCTCATGGTAATATACAGTGTTCTGATTATCTGATTGGCTGATAGAAAGTTCCGAAGCTGCGACTGGCTAACTGATCAACCGTAAGAACCGACTGTGAATAATATTAGTGAAGATATGTGACATCAGTGAAGATCTATGACATCAGTGAAGATCTGTAACATAAGTGAAGATCTGTAATATCAGTGAAGATCTGTGACATCAGTGAGAACACTGATGTGGGTGACTGACCTGTATAACATGTGACCTGGGTTCACCCAACCCTGACCTGCTCTCTCTCTCTCTTACATCGCTACTCTGGGAAAAATGTGACCCCTTGTACTCAGTCTTCATGTACAACACTACTTGTACTCAGACTACCTTCATCTACAGCGCCTGCGTACCGAAATGTAGTGCCTGCGTAGCAGGCTTCTTTACTTGAATACTGAGGAACACATGGAGTGTTGAGGGGGTCAACGCCCCCGCGGCCCGCTAGTTATAATACTGGAGATCGTTCAGGAAGTGGAGGGGGGACTTTAAGACAATCAGTCCCTCAGCCTTGATGGAAGGTGATCAGTCCCTTAACCTAAAGCAGAGGCAGAGGTGATATATAATTACAAAAGCTAGAGGAACTAGCATTACAAAAGCAAGAGGAACTAGCACTACAAAAGCTAGATGAACTAGTACTACAAAAACTAGAACTAGCATTACAAAAGCTAGAGGAACTAGCACTACAAAAGCTACATGAACTAGCATTATAAAAGCTAGAGGAACTAGTACTACAAAAACTAGAGGAACTAGTACTACAAAAGATAGAGGAACTAGTACTACAAAAGCTACAGGAACTAGCATTATAAAAGCTAGAGGAACTAGTACTACAAAAACTAGAGGAACTAGTACTACAAAAGATAGAGGAACTAGCACTACAAAAGCTACAGGAACTAGCATTATAAAAGCTAGAGGAACTAGTACTACAAAAGCTAGAGGAACTAGTAATACAAAAGATAGAGGAACTAGTACTACAAAAGATAGAGGAACTAGTACTACAAAAGATAGAGGAACTAGTACTACAAAAGCTAGAGGAACTAGTACTACAAAAGATAGAGGAACTAGTACTACAAAAAATAGAGTAACTAGCACTACAAAAGCTAGAGGAACTAGCACTACAAAAGCTACAGGAACTAGCATTACAAAAGCAAGAGGAACTAGTACTACAAAAGATAGAGGAACTAGTACTACAGAGGAACTAGCACTACAAAACCTACAAGAACTAGCATTACAAAAGCTAGAGGAACTAGTACTACAAAAGCTAGAGGAACTAGTACTACAAAAGATAGAGGAACTAGTACTACAGAGGAACTAGCACTACAAAAGATAGAGGAACTAGTACTACAGAGGAACTAGTACTACAAAAGCTAGAGGAACTAGTACTACAAAAGATAGAGGAACTAGTACTACAAAAGCTAGAGGAACTAGTACTACAGAGGAACTAGCACTACAAAAGCTAGAGGAACTAGTACTACAAAAGATAGAGGAACTAGTACTACAAAAGATAGAGGAACTAGCACTATAAATGATACAGGAACTAGTACTACAGAGGAACTAGCACTACAAAAGATAGAGGAACTAGTACTACAAAAGATAGAGGAACTAGTACTACAAAAGCTAGAGGAACTAGCACTACAAAAGATAGAGGAACTAGTACTACAGAGGAACTAGCACTATAAATGATAGAGGAACTAGTACTACAGAGGAACTAGTACTACAAAAGATAGAGGAACTAGCACTACAGAGGAACTAGCACTATAAATGATAGAGGAACTAGTACTACAGAGGAACTAGCACTACAAAAGATAGAGGAACTAGTACTACAGAGGAACTAGCACTACAGACAGAGGAACTTTTTTTTATATTTTTATTTAAAAGGACACAGTACAAGATATAAATAAATAAAAGAACACAATTATTAACCGTTTGAAAATACAATGACCACAAGTGTTACATTCATATTGTATTAAAGAATATACCATCACCGAACAATGAAACGAACAGGATAACACCTGCTCAGAAAATAAACCTACAAATCAGCATACGAAGGATAAAATTATACATTACTTAAACAAAGGCTAACCCAACCCTACAATAAAATTACAAAGACATACCACATAATACTTCCCGCAAATAGCAGGAAACTCTTAACATAATAAAGAGCGAGAGAGCTCCAGCACCGAACAAAAAAAATTAGCAAAAACCAAAAACTCAAAATTTTATGTCTGTGTCCACATAAATCAAAGTGCACAGTAAATATTATTTAACATACAAAAATTAAAATGATAAGAACATTAATTTAAACATTAGGCAAACCAAAGCCGACAATAAACATTACATTGGTACATATCACAATGAAACTCCCCACATAAACACTGGGCAGGAAACACCCTCAAGTAAAAGACATAACATTATATACGCAAGTATCAACCCATACAACTAACAAAATCCTAACATAAGGTATCAAAACTGTCTAGTTACAGGACATAAAAACCTTATCTCCCTATTTGAAACACTAGTACATCATTGCTGATTTTTTTTTTTTTTTTTTTTTTTTTTTTTTTTTTTTTTTTTTTTTATATAAACAGTCTAAAAGATAATATATAAACAAATAATTAGCATATAATTATAATTCTCATTGCCTAAAGACTCGCCGCACTTACTTCGTGCCGGCACATACTACCCCCCCCCCCCTTTTCCCTATTATCAATATTATTATACTGGGCGTATATCATGGGAATAAAAATTCCTCATGCACATACAGTAGTCATAATTAAAAATATTGACATACAAGTTCGTACATGTTCCATCCTTATTTTTTCCCCAATAACACCATTGAACAAAACCAGTTTACAATCTCACAGAAACCCCATTAAGGGCATCTCACAATAAAATTGTCCACTCCTAACCTAATACCTCACTATTCATTATAATTCATATATCATTACATAACATGATTAGGTACTTAGAAAAAGGTGTCATTATATGTGATTATAAAATTGACTAAGCCAAAGATCATGATTTCATATATAAACATAGCAGAAAATTTTTCCCACAAAGCAACTGTGCAGGTTCACAGCACTTCGCAAACATAAGTTATACAACGATCAAGTTAACTTGTGTGCTTGTCTTAACATCATTCTGCTCTAAACCCGAGATCCCAAGGTTTAGTCATCATGGTTTTTAAGGTTATCCTGTATGCAGTGAACATAACCATAGATTCCAAATCCTCATTCATCTCCCTTCCACTCTATTCATAACCCTCCCACCATCCACACTACAAAGAAGCCTAAACCAACCCACCCTCATGTGTCCCCCGGTAGGAGACCAACCCTTTGCCCGCCCCCTGGGTTCATGAGGAGAAGGCCCCCCACAGTGAGATTCCGGTAACCCTCCGAAAAACTAACTACCCACCTCCCACCATAGACTTGCCTATTCCTACACATAGTTCTATAAAATCTCGCTGCTAACGCTTTTATCCTCAACTCTCCCCTAACCTCCCTCATCCCCCAAGATACATGTAAATAATCCGTCATAACATACATTAAGGCTCTACCCACATCACCCGGCACCCCAGTTACATCCAACATTAAGGCCCGTAGGAATGGCCATTGCCCCCCCCCCAAAAGTCTGATAACTCTCAACATCCATAACCTCACCCCCTCCAAAGAGGGACAAAAATATACCGCATGAAAAGCCGTTTCGATGTCCCCACAATGCAAGCATGAGTCCTCTCTCACAAGACCCATTTTATATAACACATCCCTAGAGGCCAATATTCCCATCAGAAAACGATATACTAACTCTCGTACCCTCGCTGTTATTCTAAGCAAGCCAAACTTCCTCCATATGCTTATCCAGTCATATGTTGGATATACAGCAAGTCCCTGTAAGACACCCTTGCCTACCACGGCACCCACCATTCGTTTGACCTTTAACGTGGACACCTGTTTAACATGTAATAAAACCCTCAACATATCCTCACAATACCGCAAATCCCTTCCGCACCACCATCTTCGTGCATCCTCCATTACCCTACCTACCCTGACTCCCCTGTTCCCCCCAGTCCGGATATATCTTTGTTTAATATATAAAGCCATTACTCTATGACCCAATGACATCAGGCCAAGACCCCCACGTCTCCCCTCCGTCATCACCACGTCCTTGCTCAACCATGCCCTCCCAAACCCCCACACATACCTTAGAACCTTCCTCTGGATTTCTGCAATATCCTCTGCTCTTAAAGGGAACACCTCAGCCACTCCCCACACCTTACTGTAAACCAGAGAGTTGACCACTAAAACTCTCTGCTGTAATGTTACGTCCCTAGCCCTTAAGCCACCTAGCCTACCCAAAACCCTGCTCGTAACTAATTCCGAATTTATCTTCCTACTCTCCTGCACTTCCTCCATGTACCATATTCCACAAACCTTAATTCTGTCCACTACTGACCATCCCAAACCCTCCCCCAAGCCCCCTCCCACCCAATCCCCCACCTCTAATAGTCTCGACTTCATTAAATTAACTCTCATACCCGTGGCATCCCCAAAAATCTGAATGATTCCACCAACTTTCCTTAGATCTTCCTCATGCCTTACCAACACAGTAGTATCATCTACGTACCCCACAATCCCCCCCCGCCCACCCCCCCTAATCCCATGTTCATTCATCACCTCATCCACCAGCCCATAAAATGGATTCTGTACGCAGGAAAACAATAACTGAGAGAGTGGACAGCCCTGCCTCAAACCTCTCTCCATCAGTACTGGGTCCCCCAACTTACCATTAACCTGTACCCTAATAACTGCTCCCTCATACAAGGTTTGCACCCATCTCACCACCTTCTCCCCCAAACCCAACTGTTCCAAACAAACTTTTAAGAAATCCCTATTCACACAATCATACGCATTAGCCCAATCTAATCCAAGTATTCCCCCTCCGGTGCAGTCCTCAATAAAATCCCTTATGTG
Source organism: Cherax quadricarinatus (assembly GCF_038502225.1). Taxonomy (NCBI): domain Eukaryota; kingdom Metazoa; phylum Arthropoda; class Malacostraca; order Decapoda; family Parastacidae; genus Cherax; species Cherax quadricarinatus. The sequence continues at coordinate 13,298,335 of NC_091296.1, forward strand.
ACTATGCCCGTCCCTCATACTTCTTCCCGGAATGCCAAACTGTCCCCCATGTACCACTGATCCTAGAACCTTCTTCAGTCTATTGCCCAGAATTTTAGCATAAATTTTATAATCTGCACACATTAAGGATATTGCTCTATAATCATTCAATACTTTCCCATCCTTCTTCTTCGGCACCAACACGACGATCCCTGTTTTCTGGGTCTTCCCCATCCTCCCACTGCTCCACATATGATTCAAGACTTCCACTAACCCATACCTAATGCATTCCCAATAAACTCTATAAAAATCATTCGGTATTCCATCAATGCCCGGCGTCTTACCCTGACTCATCCCGTAAACCGCCTCCCCCACCTCCTCCTCACTAATACTACCCTCCAGCATTTCCCGTTCCTCTTGTCCCAATACAATAGTATTCTGCATAACCCCAAATACCTCCTCACTGACAACTTCCTTGTTCCTCCTCCATTTCTCCCTAAACCAATAATCAGCATAACCACTAATATCATCTGTATCAGTAAGACCTTGACCCACCACATATCCTCCCCCCCCATCAGCGACCACTAGATGCGCTATGGTAGTCACCATCTGCCTTTCCCTAAATTTTCTCAGGACATAACCTGATGGTCGATCACCCTTTAACACCTCCTCTAATCCTGCCCTAACTCTAATCGCATTAAACCTTTCATTATGCAATCCTTCAATCCTACTCCTTAAATCATCCACCTCACCTCGCACATCTTCCCTTCCCCCCCCGTCATAAACAGCATTTAGCTGTCCCTCCAGGTAGTTTTGCAAACCATATCTCCACCTTGCCTGTTCCTTTCCACGTATCCTAAAAAACTCTGCTATTGCTGTCTTTGCCCGCATCTCCCACCAGTCAAGCAAATCCATCCCACCATCCCTACCCTCCCAGCAATGTCTCCACCATTCCTCAAAGGATGAGCCTTCATCCCTCTCCTGCAGAAGCCTCACATTCAATTTCCAATACCCAGCATATATGCGTACTATACCATCCACCCGCAGATCAGCTATCACCGCCCTGTGATCCGAAAAACCGACATCAAAAGCCCTCACTCTCTCCACACCAATCCCCTGCATCACATATATCCTATCTAACCTCGCCCCATAATTCCCACGAATGAACGTGTGCTCCACCCCATACTCCCCCCTACCCACCACATCTACAACTCCCACATCCCTTAACACATCCCTTAGCGCACCTAAAACACATCCTGCCCCCCTCGGCGTCACATCACCATACCTAATCACACAGTTCCAGTCACCTCCAAGTACAGTTATAGAAGGTAAACCTCGCAAATAATACATCAAAACATCACGTACAAAATCAACTTTGACTCTAACATTGTTACATGCTGGCATATATACACCAATGAAACATACTCTCCCCACCCCCCAGTGCCCATCTACCCTTACAACCCTCCCCCCTCCCCCCTCCTCCCAACCCATGACACGCAATGGGCTGGTCTCCTTTACAGCTACTGCTACCCCTCCTTTTAATTGCAAAGCATTACTGACAAACATTTTATAACCCCTCAAACTCAATTCACTCCCTAACCTATGGTTATGCTCCTGCAAAAAACATACATCCACATCAAACCTTCGTAAAAACCACTCTAACCAAACCCTTTTTACCTCAGATTTAAGCCCATTGACATTTATTGTGACACACTTGAATTTGCCAGAAGAGGGGGCTTACCCCTATGCCGCTGTATCTTACTCACTTCACCTTTCTCAGTACCTGTACCATTTTTATCCTTTTTTCTAACCTGTCCACCAGCCCCTCCTTGCCCCCCCCCCACTGATCTTCCCCGGTACACCCCCTCCCCTGCTTGCCTTTTCCCCTACCACTACCCATGACTTCTTCCCGGGTCTCTGCCCAGGTGTTAAAACCTCATCTAGGTCAAAAGCACCCGCAGTTCTTTTTCGTGAGCTCTCACTCACACACAAATCTACATCCTGCACGTCCTCCTGATGGACTTCCACCACCACTTCCATGTCCTCTCTGTCATTCCTCGGACCCTTCACCTGTCCCTGCTGCTCAACCATCAGCTGCATCTCACTTGACTTCTCAGGACCATCCTCCCCGGCCACCTTCTCTTCGAAAAACTCCTGCAGAACCGCTTCCAGCAGCTTCTCCTGGGTAGACTCTTCCACGTCCACCTGTCCCTCAGGCGATGGGGGCCCCTCCCCTGTCACCTCCGGGAGGGTAACACAGGTACCGACCGTCGATACTTCCCGTTCTACTTCTTCGCTCCATCTACCACTCGTCACTGCTTCCACCTCTCGCAACTCAGGCATCAACTCACATGGTCTCTGCTCCACTGCCAACGTACCAGGAGCCCTGGTAGGCTGCTTTCTAGGACACTGTGCTGCCATATGTTCATATGAGCTACAGAGACGACAGGTCTTTCTCTGGCCGGCATAGTGTACAAAGACTTGCGTCCTGGACTCCACCAGCATGACATAGGACGGTATGGGCCTAGCCAACGTCATTTTGAGGGTATAAGAACCCTCAGGTCTTCCCTTATATGGCCCCTCTGTCCATACTCCCATCGTTGCCGAATGGACTTTTCCGTAGTTATGGAATACCTCCTGTATACTACACGCCGTCGCCTCGAAAGGGACATTTCTCACCTTCACCCATGTGTAGTACCTGGATACGTCATGCAGAACAACCTCCACTGCCGAGTTCACTGTCACCTTCCTCTCCTGGTACTCGTCAACAAGTCTGTCGTAGACGCCGGTATGATTCAGTTTCAGGAAAACTCTGTTCATCCCATTTAAGGCAACACCATAAACTTCCTCGTTGGGGACACCATAGGCGTCCCTGATGATAGCAGGCAGCAATGTATGCATCGTAGTTCCAGTAAGTGTGCCACGTATCAGCTGTATACAAACAGTGTTAATCCTCTGTCCCACTCGGTACGCCATTTTGTCTTCTAGTTGCTAAAGGTCACCACCAGAGGGCAGGTGTAGCTACTAGGCGTGCGTCCTCTCTCCCCGGAGGTCGAGAGACGAAATGAAAGATAGAGGAACTAGTACTACAGAGGAACTAACACTACAGACAGATGGAACTAGCACTACAAAAAATAGAGGAACTAGCACTACAAAAGATAGAGGAACTAGCACTACAAAAGATAGAGGAACTAGCACTACAAAAGATAGAGGAACTAGCACTACAAAAGATAGAGGAACTAGCACTACAGAGGAACTAGCACTACAAAAGATAGAGGAACTAGCACTATAAATGATACAGGAACTAGTACTACAGAGGAACTAGCACTACAAAAGATAGAGGAACTAGCACTATAAATGATACAGGAACTAGTACTACAGAGGAACTAGCACTACAAAAGATAGAGGAACTAGTACTACAAAAGATAGAGGAACTAGTACTACAAAAGCTAGAGGAACTAGCACTACAAAAGATAGAGGAACTAGTACTACAGAGGAACTAGCACTATAAATGATAGAGGAACTAGTACTACAGAGGAACTAGCACTACAAAAGATAGAGGAACTAGCACTACAGAGGAACTAGCACTATAAATGATAGAGGAACTAGTACTACAGAGGAACTAGCACTACAAAAGATAGAGGAACTAGTACTACAGAGGAACTAGCACTACAGACAGAGGAACTAGCACAACAGACAGAGGAACTAGCACTACAAAAGATAGAGGAACTAGTACTACAGAGGAACTAGCACTACAAAAGATAGAGGAACTAGTACTACAGAGGAACTAACACTACAGACAGAGGAACTAGCACTACAAAAAATAGAGGAACTAGCACTACAAAAGATAGAGGAACTAGCACTACAAAAGATAGAGGAACTAGCACTACAGAGGAACTAGCACTACAAAAGATAGAGGAACTAGCACTACAAAAGATAGAGGAACTAGCACTACAGAGGAACTAGCACTACAAAAGATAGAGGAACTAGCACTACAAAAGATAGAGGAACTAGCACTACAAAAGATAGAGGAACTAGCACTACAAAAGATAGAGGAACTAGCACTACAAAAGACAGAACTAGCACTACAAGACAGAACTAGCACTACAAGACAGAACAACTAGCACAACAAAAGACAGAACAGCTAGCACAACAAAAGACAGAACTAGCACAACAAAAGACAGAACAGCTAGCACAACAAAAGACAGAACAGCTAGCACAACAAAAGACAGAACTAGCACAACAAAAGACAGAACAACTAGCACTAGACAGAGGAACTAGCACTACAAAATACAGAGGAACTAGCACTACAGACAGAGGAACTAGCACTACAAAAGATAGAGGAACTAGCATCAGTGTCAATGACAAACCTACATTTATGGGGCCCTGAAGCTTGAGCAGTTATTGGGGGGGCCCCTTCGCAACCCATTCTCATAAAGTAGACCCCCAAAATTTAAACAATGTGGACTCAAGTCGCTTCAGGGCCCCTAGTGCCCTCTGGGACTAGGGGACTAGATCCTCCCCTCTAGCACACGATGTGGTTGACTGTCCATTTATTGAGGAATATAGAGACGGACTGCTTAATACTCAATCTTTAACGGTTTTAGTGGGAAGCCGGTTATTTGACTCGGGTGAGGATGTAGGTTCCCCACTCTGCTGGGTTCAGGTAATTAATAATAATATAATAATATCTTTATTTACTACAAGTACATGTACAAGGTGTACAGACCATAGCTGACATCAATAACATACTACTATATAGAATGCCCCTTGTTATGCTGAGTATTTTGTCCCAGGATGCGACCCACACCAGTCCACTTACACCCAGGTACCCATTTTACACTGATGGGTGAACAGGGACAGCAGTGTCTTATGGAAACACGTCCCTAATGTTTTCAAGCCGTACCGAAGGAGATTCGAACTCCGAACCTCAGTGTGTGAGTTGAGTATGCTAGCTTACACACTTACCTAGCAGTAAGTGGGTAGTTGTGGAAATTTATTTGGTCCAAATAGTTCCACAGCTCAGATCCAGCATGAGCGTCTGGTCGTCTGAGCCGAGCGACCCTTAAACCCTCCCAAACAAGCAAGGCATTCTCTGGTTGGCGGTTGTTGGTAAGCTTATTTAATTTATAGATTTACTCTTCAGGGAAGGAGTAGGTAGTAATACTGGTAGTACACTCATATTAGGTTTACTAAGGCATCTGTAGATAATGATAGAGTAGACCTAAGACCTTAACATAGGTAGTAATAGGCCGATAATGTAGGCAAACACTAGGATAAGTTAGCTAGGGAGAACTGGCAGCCCTAGCTTGATTGGCGGGGCGCAGGTCACAAAGACAGAATAGCGTCCTTCTTACGATAGACTTCGACTGGACAAGACGTGCCGTGAACATCAGGCGGCGCCCCCACGTGTCTTCACATCTGAGACCTGGGGAAATCTGGTAGAGACACCTCGATGTACCGTAGATGATCTCCTCCATCAGCCTATACAGTAAGACGAGATATTCACCTTTTCCCGTAGGATCTGGCCAGTGATTTAGGAGATTGTGAGTTGAGTTAACTGAGGGCTCGGCGTGCTACAGAGAGAGTATGCCCAGTAAGTACCAGCGTCTCAGAGTCGTCTGAAGCTAGCGTCTGAGTCTGCATAGTTATACTAGGGGATACATACCCTCTTGGATATAGGATTTTCTGAGGTGCAGGCAGGACGCTAATAACGATTGAATATTGCAGGATTTAATGCTCCCGGTTGCACGTGGTTCCTAAGGGGAAGTCCAAAGGGGCTAAAGCTAGGCTTAGGAAGTTGAAGATCAGGATATATGCTGCAACACCAAGTAAGTTAGTCCTTTATACGTGCATGCAGGCAAAGTTTCTTGCAATACCAATCATTTGTGAAAATCTGTCCTATAAGCCACTTGTGAGGCTGAGGTACCCACCTCAGAACTCGGTGTCAACAGAGTTTGCCAGGGTAGGCGACTCACTTGGAGGCAGCCCACACAAATTTTCACAAAAGTGGTCCTTCGAAACCCGGATGTGGAATAGCTAGGTTAAGCTATCATAGCTAGGCCACAGTTAGGAACCAGTTTTACAGAGTTAGGTTAAGCTATCATAGCTAGGCCACAGTTAGGTTAAGCTATCATAGCTAGGCTACAGTTAAGAACCAGTTTTACAGAGTTAGGTTAAGCTATCATAGCTAGGCTACAGTTAGGAACCAGTTTTAAAAAAGTTAGGTTTAAGTTAGCACACCTAGGTCAAAGTTACTCAGAGGCTAGGCCAAGCTGACTATACACAGAAGTTGTTATTTGCAGTAATTTACAGGCAGGCCAGGTAGGCTAGAGAAGCTTGTGAATTTAATTATTTACAGTGATTACAAGTAATCCAGAGTAGGAGACTTGTGTGTTAATTACTTACAGTGGATTTGCAAGGTAGCCACAGTTAGGCTAGGCTTGTGCAATATTTACAAAAGGGTTATAGTAGCTAGTACAGATTTAACCTAGTTATTATTTACAGGGAGTTATAAAGCCAGGTTTAAGTTATAGCACTAGCTAGGTTAGGATTTACCTTATCCAACCATCCACGCTAAACAGAGTAAGCTGGGCACAGTTAGGCCAAGCTGTTTACATACATTATTTATTTACTGTTTCACAAGTTGAATTGTTGAATTTACTTGTGTTAACCAAGTGATTTTAATTTGTATACTGCACTTTTATTGTGATTTTCATCATCTTTGATTCATGTTAATGTGGGATTTGTGAATTATACCTGAGACTAGGTTAAGTCCTGTAATTATTTGCTGGCATTGTACAGTTGAGTGCTAGATTAAGCTTTCACATCGATACACATTTTTGATTGGGATTTGAGAGCTAACAGTGTACATTTTTGATTCAGAGTAGAGTCAAATTAATAAAGGGAATTGTTAAGCTTGTTGAGAAGCCTTGAGACTCGTTCATTCTCACCTAATACCGTTTGTGCTGTGGGGTGGGCTAACTGAAATACAAATTAGCACCGTGATCTTAACTAAACCGCAACTATGGTAGGTGAAGATGCAGTACCAGCTGTCCCAGCTCTAAGTCAATTAAAGCGGTCTATGGGAGCCTATAAGGGGCGCCTGAGCAAAGCATGTGAGGAGTGTCGTATGGCCAGGCAAGATCAGGACGTAGACTGGGAGGAACTAGAGAGTTGCCTGAAACCTTTGGAGCAAAGACTGGAGGCCTTTGAGAGATCATTTATCCTTTATGAGACAGAGGCCTATACTACAGGTGAGTCTGAATATACGGTCGAAGTAGCACGGACAGACTATGACGAACGAAGGGCAGAGTGTAAAGCAGAGATGAGACTCTGCAGGCAGTTAATAAAGACTTTGAAGGCCGGTACAGCAGGGGCAGCAAATGTTTCAAAGAACACGAACAACAGCACGCCTGTTAATGTGTTGCCCAGATTGCCCCAGTTGAATTTACCAACGTTTGACGGAACCTTAACAGAGTACATTGCTTTCTGGGATCAGTTTAGAGCCCAGATAGATGACAGAAATGATTTGTCAGATGCCGTCAAGTTGCAGTATTTGCGGTCGCAGCTCAAGGGTAAAGCCTTAGATCTGGTCCGGCACTACCCGATTACTGACACTAATTACCAACATGCCAAAGACCAATTAGAAGACATGTTTGGCAACACTGAGGAGATAAAGGTAGCTATACTTTATCGGTTGTTGGATCTAGAGGCTTGCCGACATGACCGTCAAAGTCTAGAGAAGTTCCGTATTGAGGTTATGAGCTTGACCAATAGTTTCAGAGATTTGCATGATGAGAATGATTCAAAATGGATCCTTAGCCAGGTGATTCAGAGGAAACTGGCTAGCACGACAGTGCATGAGTTACACTTAAAACATCGGACGAATAGGTTCACGATAAACCAAATTGTTGAAGGGGTAGGGGATCTCGTATCTCACCTGAGCATAGGTCAGGGGGAGAAATTACCTACCAAGGAGAAGTCGGTCGACTTCCCCAGACATTCGAGAGATAGACCTAAACCACCTCCCACTAAAGTAGGCACGTATTATGCCCAGGGCGAACCCTCCACCCACAGGGCCAAGGGAGAAGCCACTAAAGCGGCCAGTATGAGACGGTGCGTGTTTTGTGATGAAGAACACGCTAGTTCAGGGTGTTCAAGCTTCACCACCTATAACCAAAGGGTTCAACGGCTAAGAGAGTTGAGACTTTGTTTCAAGTGTTGTGGAGAACATTTTGCCAGGGACTGTAACACCATGCTCAGGGAGTGTCGGGGCTGCCGGAAGGGAAAGCACCACAGTGCACTGTGTCCTAATGATGCCGGATTAGCACAAGTTAAGGAGAGCAAACCGCAAGAAAGGGCGGAGAGCAAGAACAAGTCAGAAGTAACGATGAGTGTGGTGAGTACGGCACCGAGAATTTGTTCTGGTGAGCAGTTTCAAGGCTCGGTGGCCTTGCCCACCATAATGGCGGTGGTCGCGAACGGGAAGAAGTCTGAAACAACCCGTTTGTTCTTCGACAGTGGGGCACAGAGATCCTTCATAGCGGAGAGTCTAGCCACTAGGTTGAAGCTGGAGACAGTTGGTAAAGTTGACATGAAGGTGGAAGGGTTTGGTGGGGAAGTCCCACGCAGGTCTTATCCAGTAGTCAATGTGACGGTCAGGTTAGCCGGGCATCGACGGGAAATTTCAGCCTTGATGGTGAAGAGGCTGCCCAATATCATTACCACTAGGGGACTGGCTGCAGCAGTCAAACGTTTGAGGGAGTTGGGTGTGAAGCTAGCAGAACCAGACATTGCTACAGACAATGTTAGTAATGTAGGCATCTTGGTAGGAGGGGATTACCTAGACGAGTTCGTGTCTACGAGAAGGGTTATCAAGGAGGGTGTGGGCCTGTACAGGACTCCAGCGGGGTACATCGTAGGAGGCAGAATACCAGCTCACTTCCCTGCGACCCCGGGAAAGGAGGGCTCTGGTATTACAGCGACTGAGGCTGTACTGGTGATGCGGATTGGTGTGCACGAAGGCCTGTCAGAGGCGCAAGTTGGCATATCCGACAGTGAGCCGGTCCATAAACTATGGGACCTGGATGTAGTAGGGATTAAAGGTGACCAGCCGCCCCCCGAACACGAAGAGACGTATCGAGATTACTTGAACCATGTGCAGTTCAGGGACGGACAGTATTGGGTGCGACTCCCATGGAAACCGGGCCACCCAACGCTGCCCGCTAATTTCAAGAGGGCACGTGGTCAGTTGAATTCATTGGTGAACAACCTGACCAAGAAGGGTCTGGTGGGGAAATATGATGATATTATTAAGGAACAGCTGGCCCTTGGGTTCATCGAGAAAGTGCCCAATGCCAGCCCTGGGGAAAACACCCATTATCTTCCACACATGGCAGTCACCAAGGAGTCGGTAACCACTCCCATCAGAGTAGTCTTCAACTGCAGCTCGCAGGCGAGTCCCCGAGAGCCATCGTTGAACGACTGTCTGCTCACAGGGCCCTCCCTGACGCAGAAATTAGCAGATGTGTTGTTGAGATTCAGGACGGAACAGTACGCCTATGCGGCAGACATTAGCAAAGCCTTCCTACGTATTGGGTTGCAGCCACAGGATAGGGACTACACAAGGTTCTTGTGGTTGGCTAACAGGGAAGTGCCCAAGCAAGGGTATGATACCTATAGATTCGGGGCAGTGTTGGTTGGTGCCACTAGTTCACCATTCCTATTACAGGCTACCATAGACTACCACCTTGTGAACTGTAACAGCCCGCTTAAAGAATTACTGAAGACCCTATTTTATGTAGACAACATGCAGGGTACCACCTCAGATGAAAGGCTGTTGATGGATATTTACCGAGAGTCTAATCAGGAGATGCTCTCGGCTAACATGCCATTGCGAGAATGGGTGACAAACAATCCAACGTTGCGGGGCATGGTGGAACGTGACTATACTGGCTACTCAGTGCCTGAGGTAACATCGGTGTTGGGACTGGAGTGGGAAATCAAGGAAGACAGACTTAGGCTAAAGAGGAAGCCTGATGGGGAAGGGAAGCTGACCAGGAGGTCTTTGCTGAGCAAAGTGCAGACTGCCTTCGATCCTTTGGGTTTGTTGACACCCATCACCATTCGAGGGAGGATGCTAGTACAACAGACCTGGGAGCTGAACCTAGGTTGGGACGACCCACTGCCAGAAACAGTCTGCCAGGAGTGGGATCTGGTTAACAAAGACCTAGCGGAATTGCACGAGTTCACATTCCCCAGGTCCATCGGGTGCACCGGTCGGGATTATGACTTGCACGTCTTCTGTGACGCCTCCTCCAGGGCCTATGGGGCAGTAGCGTATTTGGTGGCCGGGGACCAAGTCAATCTGGTCACCAGTCGTGCGCGGGTGACACCCCTGAAGGATTGCTCGATCCCAAAGCTAGAGCTCACGGCGATGTTGCTGGGAGCAAGACTGGGTAAGTACGTAGAGGAGGTGTTAAGTAATCTGAGGGTGACACACACCTATGTATGGACAGACTCGGAGGTGGCCTTACAGTGGGTCCAGAATGACAGGTCTAAGCTCCCCTATGTCAGGAATCGGGTAAAGGAGATACGGGAACTACAGTCAACGTCAACAATTCTGTATGTGCCTACAGATCAAAACCCAGCCGACCTGATAAGCCGAGGGGTGACACACAGAAAGTTGAGTAAAAGCGAGCTTTGGTTCAAAGGCCCAGACTGGTTACCGGCAAGGGATTGCTGGCCGGAGCAGAAATTCGTGGAGACAATCAGCAGCATAGTACATTTTGCGGGGGAACACGACACTGAATTATTTGACCCCAGGCGCTACTCCTCGTGGAGAAAACTTATAGGAGTCACAGAAATGGTATTTCGATTCGTGAGGAAGCTGCATGACAAGGTAAGCCAGGGTCGACAGTTGTCTCTAGTGGGTCCCAGAGAATATTGGATAAGGCAGTACCAAAGGGGGAGGTTTCCAGGAGTGCTGGAAGTACTTGCGACCCGGCAGCAGGTTATGGCGTCAGGACGCGTGTCCAACGATGACGACTCAGGGAACAGCAAATTGGTTCACTCATTGGGATTGTTCCTAGATCATGCAGGGCTAATAAGATGCAGGGGAAGAATACAAAACTCTGAGCTCAGCTATGGGGCCAAACATCCCGTGCTGCTGGGAAAGGAGGGATGGGCGACAGAGCTATTGATACAAGATGCCCATCAGAGGACCTTACATGGGGGGTTTGGAGATACCCTCACCTGCCTACGTCAGAATTACTGGGTACTGAAGGGTCGAGCTGCCGTCAAAAGGGTGCTAAAGAGTTGCACGGTCTGCCGGCGGTACGATGGGAGGACCCTACCCTACCCAGGTCCACCACCGCTGCCTCAGGAGCGGGTACATAGTGACAGGCCCTTTGAGACTGTAGGAATAGACTATACGGGGGCTATCACATTGAAGAACCCAGGAGACGTTAAGGAGGGCCCTCAGAAAGTATATGTCTGCCTGTTTACTTGTGCTACTACTCGAGCGGTGCATTTGGAGTTGGCAGAAGATATGACAACAGAGACTTTCGTGAAGTTGTTCAGGAGGTTTACTGCCAGATTCTCGTGCCCGCGATTGATTATCTCGGACAATGGCACAAGCTTTAGGGCGGCCGATAAAGTTTTCAGGAATCTTAGGGACAACGGAGAAGTACGAGAACACCTGAAGAGAATAGAGTGCGAGTGGAGGTTCATAGCTCCCAGGGCACCCTGGCAAGGGGGATTCTATGAACGCATGGTGGGCACAGTCAAAAGGTGCATTCGGAAGGTCTTACACGGCAGGAGGGTGAGCTGTGATGAACTGAGGACAGTGTTAGTTGAGATAGAGGCAAGAGTTAATAACAGGCCTCTGACCTACGTACAAAATGGGATTGACGAGCAAGAAGCTCTCACCCCCAATCACATGCTGTTTGGAAGAAGGATTGAGCCCTTCCCCGCAATTTTGAGTCAGTCTTCCAAGGAGCTGGATTATTATGGGCCAGATGGTCCCCCCATCAATGAAGAACTGCACAGGAGTCACAACAGACTGGTGAACATCCTGGACAAATGGAACCAGGTGTGGCGCAGGGATTACTTGACAACCTTGCGGGAACATTTCTATGGTGCCGACCCCGAGGCGAATAAGATGATGCTAAGTGAAGGGGACCTGGTGCTGGTAGAATCCGAGGCGCTGAGGGCATACTGGCCTCTTGGCCTGGTAGTGTCAACCCACCCAGACAAGGCTGGGCGGTTGAGAATGGTGAAAGTGAGAATGAACGGTGTCGAGACTATAAGACCCATCAACAGGCTTTTGCCTCTCGAGGTCCACACGGTGGGACCGGGACATGAGAAATCAGACCAGAGGTTGAGCAAGCTGAGCGGCCGGACGACCCGTCGAACGGCGCTCGAGTCCAGGGCCCACTGGGGGGGCCTGCGGGAGGCAGACTTGATCTAGACTTGGCGCCTACCTTCGCCGGCGGGAGGATGTGGAAATTTATTTGGTCCAAATAGTTCCACAGCTCAGATCCAGCATGAGCGTCTGGTCGTCTGAGCCGAGCGACCCTTAAACCCTCCCAAACAAGCAAGGCATTCTCTGGTTGGCGGTTGTTGGTAAGCTTATTTAATTTATAGATTTACTCTTCAGGGAAGGAGTAGGTAGTAATACTGGTAGTACACTCATATTAGGTTTACTAAGGCATCTGTAGATAATGATAGAGTAGACCTAAGACCTTAACATAGGTAGTAATAGGCCGATAATGTAGGCAAACACTAGGATAAGTTAGCTAGGGAGAACTGGCAGCCCTAGCTTGATTGGCGGGGCGCAGGTCACAAAGACAGAATAGCGTCCTTCTTACGATAGACTTCGACTGGACAAGACGTGCCGTGAACATCAGGCGGTGCCCCCACGTGTCTTCACATCTGAGACCTGGGGAAATCTGGTAGACACACCTCGATGTACCGTAGATGATCTCCTCCATCAGCCCATACAGTAAGACGAGATATTCACCTTTTCCCGTAGGATCTGGCCAGTGATTTAGGAGATTGTGAGTTGAGTTAACTGAGGGCTCGGCGTGCTACAGAGAGAGTATGCCCAGTAAGTACCAGCGTCTCAGAGTCGTCTGAAGCTAGCGTCTGAGTCTGCATAGTTATACTAGGGGATACATACCCTCTTGGATATAGGAATTTCTGAGGTGCAGGCAGGACGCTAATAACGATTGAATATTGCAGGATTTAATGCTCCCGGTTGCACGTGGTTCCTAAGGGGAAGTCCAAAGGGGCTAAAGCTAGGCTTAGGAAGTTGAAGATCAGGATATATGCTGCCAGTAGGCTTCTTCAGTCGAGTACAGAAAAGTTGATAGAAGCAGAAGATACTTGAAGACGATGTAATCAGTCCATCACCCTTAAAGTTTTGAGGTGGTCAGTCCCTCAGTCTGGAGAAGAGCATTGTTCCGTTGTCTGAAACAATATTTAACCAAATTTAACCAACGGAAGTTGGTTTGCGTTTTTTGGTTTTTCTTTATAGTATTTTTACCAAAAATGCGTCTTTACTCGTCCATGCGTCTTTACTGGTCAAGTAACCCTATCAGGTACCTCCCTTAACATTTAGAGGTGAAAACAAACATTTATCCATACACATCAATGTCTATCAACAACACTTCAGTTAATTTGTCACAGTACAAGTCTAGATAACGTGTAATTACTACAGAAAATTGGAGAGGAATCTCCCATACTCACCCATTAGCGGGAAAACACAGCTGTTCTGATGTAAAAAAGGTGTGTTGAGTGTTGCCATCTATGGTTAGGTTTATTTATTTTTATTTTATTTTATTTCATTATTTATTTTTGTTTTGATTAATTTTTAAAAATCAATTTTACTCTCCAAACACTTGAACTTTTTAGGTAGGGACCCCTTTGCACTTGCACCATGTGCGCAGTCTTGGATGAGCCCCTGAACCCCTTGGACCACGGGCTAGGCAAATGCCTAGTTTGCCTATGCGGTAATCCGGCCCTGGCCTGGCCCATGGCTGGGCTCCAGGAGTAGAAAAATTCTCGGAATTCACGAAAGGTACATCAAAGGTAACATACAGGGAATACAGGTGTAACAATGTGTATAACAATACTGTAGGTTATAAGTATTGTGATGTGTAGTTATACAGCACAGCAATATTTTAAGTTGTAGTGAAGTTGAAATACAGATATATAGTGCACCTTTGGTAAGTTTTGAGTCTTTCTACTCCTGTATCTTGGCCATGGGCCAGGCTCCTAGTTATTGTGTAGCTGAAATAAAGAGTATTGTACCTGTTACACAGGTTTCATACAGAACATGGGGAATGGAAGGCAATCGGGTTTGATCCGAGGAAGCAGAGGGTAATTCTGATTCCTTGAATCAATAGGCCTTCGCCTCTTAATTCAAGGAATCAATAAGTTCTCCCTCAATTGCTCTGAGGGAGAGCCTGGTTGTAGTGTTTAATAAATATCTTCACAACCTTGACATTTTGTTATACTGTTTACAAATATCTTTACTGCCTCTCAATGTTGAATGACCCTTACAAGTTTAGCACCTTGAACAGATACAATAAAAACTGATTCTCAGTTATACGTAAAGGCAGAAAAAATAACTATCTTAAGCAAGCAGAATTTAGTATTTTATTTCAACATAAATTGCAAGTACGTATAGTGTACTGAACATTAATATATAAATGGCAACAAAGATACTAACAGGGAATCAATAATCTCTTAAGGTTTACTGCAGTATTTAACCATCTAATGTAAATAAGTTGCTATAGAATACTACTGTGTAGCAGTTCTTAAGAATCTCTCATTATGTTCTCGTTTTACCAGCAGTTAATTAATGTAAATATCAGAATTAAGTCTGGAGAGAATAGCAATTAATGTAAATGCCAGAATTAAGTCTAGATAGGATGGCAATTAATGAGAGCATCAGAATTAATTTGGACACTGGAGTTAATGGAAATGTCAGAATTAAGTCTAGACATCAGAATTAAGTTTAGACAGAATAGCAATTATAGACAGGAGGTTGCATTATATGCTGAAATGAGCCCTATGCAGGCTTTAGAACTTCTGGAACTTGTTACAGTAGCCAAACTTTTCAAAGAAGGTAGCAACATAATTGTTCTGCTTTGGGAACTATTTGCACAGAAAATAATGACTAATAAAAAGTGTTAAATGCCAAAAAAAATATGCAATATCACTTAAAATGTGTATCTAATATCAACTACAGCCATAAAATGATAACACTTCCCTAAGCTTTGTGCCAATAGTAGTCCCTGGTCTTCTGGTTGAGGTAGCGGTACAACCACTTGATTCTCTTGTTCATCTCTAGATATTTGGTTGGGCGTAAATGAGCCATATGCTTCCCATGTATTTTTTTCTTTCTTAGTAACATCTGATATTCATTACCCTTGAAGCCACGTAACCAAGAAGGAACAGAGTATGTCACATCGGTAGGTTTTAAAGTTCCATTTCCCAGTATGTCTGTAGAAGAAAATTGGGTATGAAATTTTAACTTAAAAGCTGCAATACTGATGCTGTATAATCCTCCGGGTTTAGCGCTTCCCTCTTGATTATAATAATAATAATGCAATACTGATTGTGAAGCAAAACTAACAATTTTTCACTCATGTTAATGTAACAACATGATTACATTTATGAGAAAACACTAAATCTGTAGGCATCATACATCATATGAGGAGGTAAAAGTAATTAGGAAGGAAAGAGTATGTTAGGTGAAAGGTCACAAGTTGTAACAGCTTGACAAAGTTCCCCAGGAGCTTTGTCAAGTTGTTACAGCTTGACAAAGCTCCTGGGTAACCAAACGTTGTCACAATAATATGTCACATTAGTTGCACTTGTGTCCTTTTACCTAACATATTATCGGTAATTCTACCAACATTAATACACGGAGAGAGTAGTTCCAATTCCTTGGATCCAGGTGGCCTTTTATCTGCATCATTGAACCCCTTTGAAGAGTTTAATAATATGAGCAAGAAAGAAATATGTGGACCTTAGTCTGCCATCCCCATAAACGTAGAGCTGTGTAGAAGTTTTCAAGAGGAAAATGGACAAATATCTTAACCAGGTGCCAGATCAACCAGGCTGTGATGGATATGTGGGGCTGCGGGCCTCCAGCAGCAAGAGCCTGCTTGACCAGGCTAGCACCAGATGAGTCTGGCCCATGACCGGGCTCCGGGAGTATAAAAAAAACTCTTGGAACTCACCAAAGGTAAAGGCACCTAGGTTTAGCACATCCCCATAAACATAACAATAATTCACACCTTCAGTGTTAGGGGGGAAAGTAGTTGGAAGATAAGAAGGGTTGTAAACTTTGATGGTGGGATACTTGACTTCAGGTAACGGATGGATGGATGGGCAATAGTTTGACCTCACAATTAGTTTGTTTTGGAAGTGAATGTCTGAGATCAACTACCAAGAATACTGCAAGAGGTGACATGTATATAGTACTTCTCGGTGCTATATATATATGTTGCCTGTTGTGATTTTTTTTTTTTGTGCTTGACAAAACCTCATGTTTGTAAAATGTCATACTAATAAAACTTCCCTTTTGCTGCATGTGTCTTTTTACCATTTGTTGGCTATGCCATATTTCACCTATGAGATCCTACTGCTGGGAAACATGCCACTTTCTTCACACAACCTAACATGACCCTCACACCATCTTAGGACACTAATATATGGTGAGCTCTTGTTTTTTGTAAGACATGACAACCTAGCTCTTGTAAGTCTACTGTTGCTTAACCACCTATCTGGTCATCTGACAAATACCCATGTCAGTAGGTACTTTTTGTCTTTCCTAAAGAACAAACTACCACCAACAAAGAACCTACATATACCACTATGGTTATGTCACTGGTTTGGTCTGCTATTTGCCATTCCCCACTCCATACATATAACAAATACTTCTCTTTCCTTATCAAAGTACGTACTGTTAACTTATGTACTTTAATACAAACACTTGATCCATACATCTTCTTCCCTTTCTAAATCTACTCGGGTGTACAATCATACTTTCTGCCTTTCTAATAACAATTCTGGCATAAGGTTACATAAAAACTATACTGTACAGCAGAATGTTTAGTCAATTAGTCAAGTAGCAGAGCATATACACAACCAACCTTATCCCAACTAACTAGCTGATACAAATTGTCTCAGCTGAGTTCCTTGTTTTAAATGAATTGTTATAAAAATCAATTAAGATATGGACTATCATTACCCTGAATTTATCTCTGTAACACTGATGACAAAAAAAAAATGGGGCAAGTGTAACAAAAATTCTGATTTTTCTGGAATGCATATATATACGTCAAACACGGTACCTCGTAAACATATATATACGGCCGCAACAGTCAAAGGGTTAATATTTATTATGGAACAAAAATTTTGGTTTATTATTAAATGTAAAAAGAAGAAAAACTTTATGAAAGCATTTCTTCCTTTTCAGGTCACCTGCCTCAGTGGGAGATGGCTGGTGTGTTAAAAAAAAAATAGTTGTTTGTAGTTTAAAGGCAGTATAACTTGTACAGATTTAGTGCTTAAATTTTAATATAATGTAGTGGAAGACCATAAGTTGTGCTGCACTGGGGACGGTGGCTGTCTGATGTTTGGGTTTCTTTTGAAGATACTGACACTGAGAGACTTTTTTTCAAGGAAATATTCATGAGCCAAAAAAATAAAATACAAAATTAATTAAATAAAAAAAAAGGTATGTACTAATTGGGAAAGTGGTAAAGAATTCTTCCTCCGTAAGCCATGTCGTAAGAAGCGACTAAAACGCCAGGAGCAAGGGGCTAGTAACCCCTTCTTTTTAAATTACTAAATTTAAAAAGAGAAACTAGTTTTTCTTTTTAGGTCGCCCTGCCTGAGTGGGATACGACCAGTGCACTGAAAAAAAAAGGTACTCACCGATTCTTGTAACTTATTTCTTGTAATCATCCTCACTACATAACCATCATCTTCACTACATAACCATCATCCTCACTACATAACCATCATCTTCACTACATAACCATCATCTTCACTACATAACCATCATCTTCACTACATAACCATCATCATCACTACATAACAATCATCTTCACTATATAACAATCATCTTCACTACATAACAATCATCTTCACTACATAAATGTAGGCATACTATCAAAGATAAAGTACTATGTTCCACAATCAGCTCTCCTGGAAGGCCTGAGCTTGCTATCACCTGCAGCTCATAAGACTGCCATCCCCATGAGCCCCTTTGGGGCGGGGCAGATGGCAGACCAGAGGCCTAGCTTCTCCCTGCGAGCCCCGTGAGGGCGGGGACTGTGGCTAGGCCTGGGGACACTTGGTCCCAAAGATGAGGGGGTACTTGTACCTCTTCCCATGGGAGACTTAGGTCTTGAGACACTCCCCAGACAGGGAGCCAAGGCCGGGTCACTGCTCTTGAAAAAGACCCGGGCCGGGAGAGTACCGGCAAATAAGAAAAAAAAAAAAAAAAAAGCTCTCCTGGCACTGTACCATACACTCATATACCCTTACCTTACATATGGAATTTGTGCATGGGGATCAACAACATCCAATCACCTAAAACCCCTCATAACCCAGCAAAAGGCAGCAGTAAGAATGATAATGAATTCCCACTCTTGCCAGCATACTCCACCAATTTTCAAAAGTCTGAATCTGCTTACCATTAAGAACATCCATACTTATTCATGTGCCTACTACATACACAGAACAATACACGCAAATATAAACCCCCACTCAAACTTCTCCTCACCAACCTAAACAGGACACATGACCACAACACAAGACACAGATCTCTTTTTGATATACCTCGTGTCCATATCACACTGTATAAAAACTCTATGCACATAAAGTGCCCTAAAATATGGAATTCATTACCATAAAATATTAAAGTAACCCGGTCTGAAAATCAGTTTAAGACGCTTCTCAAAAGCCACTTAATCACCCTAGACTAAATGCTAAATGCTCAGTACACACATACTCGGTTTAGAAAGACACGTAAGCAAACACTATAACATATTTATTAGAAAACGTTTCGGTCCTGGGCCCTTCATCACGGTCCCAGGACCGAAACGTTTTCTAATAAATATGTTATAGTGTTTGCTTACGTGTCTTTCTAAACCAACTTGTCGGTATTTATTACCAAGGTTTATACCACACACATACTCACCTATATACTCCCACATCATAACTTCAACAATCACTTTGAACCTTTTATCCATTGTTGACAGGAATATAATTGAACCATTGTTTTCACAAAAAACATTTTAGACTATATGAATATATCCTTTGTCTTATACAAATTTAATTCACTAATAATTAATAATCTACTGTTCAACTATGAAATAATTACTGTCTTACTGTACAACTATGATATAATTCTTAGTGTTAAGTAGTCTGTAAGCCAGTAATGTTAAGTTGGCTCATAATGCCTAGGCATAATAGAGGCTCTCTTTGCATTGCAACCCACTATTGTAAATATAAAATCTCAATGTATTGTTTGCAAAGACATAAAATAAATAAATAAATAAATCAACTAAACTACATAACAATCATCCTCACTACATAACAATTATATTCATTACATAACAATCATCTTCACTACATAACCATCATCTTCACTACATAACCATCATCTTCACTACATAACCATCATCTTCACTACATAACAATCATCTTCACTACATAACAATCATCTTCACTACATAACCATCATCTTCACTACATAACCATCATCTTCACTACATAACCATCATCTTCACTACATAACCATCATCTTCACTACATAACCATCATCTTCACTACATAACCATCATCTTCACTACATAACCATCATCTTCACTACATAACCATCATCTTCACTACATAACCATCATCTTCACTACATAACCATCATCTTCACTACATAACCATCATCTTCACTACATAACCATCATCTTCACTACATAACCATCATCTTCACTACATAACCATCATCTTCACTACATAACCATCATCTTCACTACATAACCATCATCTTCACTACATAACCATCATCTTCACTACATAACCATCATCATCACTACATAACCATCATCATCACTACATAACCATCATCTTCACTACATAACCATCATCTTCACTACATTATCATTATGTTTGCTTCTTTATCATGTTCACTTCCTTATTATTTTCACTACATAACCATCGTTATCACTACATTATCATTTTCATTAGAACTACATCAATCATTTAACTGTACTAGAGGTAAAAATTATTGCATTATTTTAATGTAATTGATTCAGAAGTTGTCACTGAATTATCTTGATGTGAGGAATTATCTTGTAGATGAATGGTTCAGAGAACCGACATGTTGATAAATTAGACACATGTGCAACTCTTGGGTATCTTTATTGAGGAAACGTTTCGCCACACAGTGGCTTCATCAGTCCATACAAAGGAGAATCTTGAAGAACAGGAGGAGAATGAGGTAATCAGTCCCTCAACCTTGAGTCGATGTGGTCAGTCCATCAATCTTGAATAGATTCAAGATTGATGGACTGACCACATCGACTCAAGGTTGAGGGACTGATTACCTCATTCTCCTCCTGTTCTTCAAGATTCTCCTTTGTATGGACTGATGAAGCCACTGTGTGGCGAAACGTTTCCTCAATAAAGATACCCAAGAGTTGCACATGTGTCTAATTTATCAGGAATTATCTTCTTGATGTAAGGAATTATCTTAATATAAAGAATTCAAGTCACTTTCCTCTTTGGATCAAACCTGTTTGCTTCACATGCCCAAGCACTGTGTACTAACTTATAAATTTAGCTCTCACCTCACACACTGAGTGTCCATGGTTCAATCCCCAGTATGGGTAGAAATGTTGGGCGTGTCTCCTTATACCTGTTGTTCCTGTTCATCTAGCAATAAGTAGGTATCTGGGCATGAGTCGACTGGTGTGGGTTGCATCCTGGGGGACGAGATTGAAAGACCCCAATGGAAATGACAGAGACAGTCCTCAATGATGCACTGACTTTTTTTTTTTTTTTTGGGGGGGGGGAGGGTAACCTGGGAGGCTAACCCTGTGGGTTAAAAATCCGAACAAATCTTATCTCTTAATCTTATGACTAAAAATACTCTTGCTGCACCTTCCCCTAATGGCGGTTCGGTATCTGACTAGATGCACTCTTCTTATATTAATGCCGATGTTTATATGTTACACTATATGTTTAAGTAAAATGATAAATTTTTACAAGTAATTCACTGCATCTGGAAATAATCTTTATAATGTAAATGAGAAAGATGACTCTGTGGTTTTTGTTGACCCTGATAGCTATTAGCAAGGTCATTAGTTTTGAGCAGCCAATACGCTATTCAGGCGTTCAGCGGAACGCCACTGATCGGTCGCTCAAACGGTTTCCGAAACACTTGAACGTGAATAAAAAAAGCGTAGCTGCAGGAGTTTGAGAAAGGCCGGTATCTTTGAGGAGGACTTGTTAGTCACTGTGACAGTGTACAGCGGGGACACTGCTATTCTCCCATGCCATTACTGCGGCATTTATCAGACACAGGAGAAGTACTGGAGTGAGACTCCCTTCACCTGGAAACGTCCCTGGGCTTTCATTCTTGAATAGTTCCTGAATTTGGATTTTGAAGGGATCGTTGAGTCAACAAAAGACCTTTTAAATGATGTTGTGGCAGGGCTAGTGATGACCATTAAAAAAACGGGTCTGCATAATGTGTTGAAAGCTCTGAACTCGGGTAATATTTCCAATGATTACATTTCTCTATCAGACCTCAGCAGTACAGAATACCTATCAGCAGTATACACACTGAAGCTGGGCGACACCTTGATGGCTCTGGGTGGCAGGGACTATGATCTAGCTTACAAAATATATGAGATGGCTAGGAAAAAAGTTCTGCCAAAAACGTATGACAGTATACTCAAAAAAACTAACCTTGAACAATTCTATCATTACCTGGCGACCCATAAATACACGCGAGCGTATGAGGAATATTACTACAGGGTGTCTCTAGTTAGGCTAGCAGGAGTAATGATCAAAAATGTATTTTCTACTAATTTTTAGATGCTAACACAGACAAAATTGGTAAGTGCCCAGAGGAGGGATATTTTCCAAGAAATGCTTGGTGAGCCAATAATAAGCAATAAAGTGTAGAAGTCAGATGGTACTCTGGTACTGGTAAACATCACGCCTGATGATGCTCTTATGTACTCCTGTCATCCCTTATTCAAGTTTGATCCTCAGAAAGGTAGACTTACCTATTTCATGGATGTTATAGACCCACCAGGTTACTTATAATAGAAAGGGGCTAACAGAAAGAATATGAAACATACAAACTGTTACTAGATGAGTACAACAGGAAGTTGAAAAATTTCTATGAGACAGACTATGGTATTCTCAAGGACACAGTTATGGAGATGGTCTTTGGTGATGTATAAGAATGCCCTACCTGTGGAGGGTAAATAAGCTCCACCATCCAAGAAATTGAGCTGAGAATTTATCATAAAGACTGGAAAGACATTTCTAAGTATTACGCCGCAACTTCCTTCGCCGGATTTGGAGTATCCTTCACGGTAACTAAACCAACAGATGAAGAAGAATACAGGCTTCGACGAGGCTTACACATCAGGTCCATAGTTTTAAGAGAAATGGCCCCAGAATTCTATTACCAAGCCAAGTCCTTTATTACTGAGTTTTAGCTCATTGCTCCCTGTAAGAATGATAGACTGTGTGCCACCACAGAAAAGGATCAATACACCTTAGTTCCTGAATAGTACATAAAAAATAGAGCCATGAAGTATGTGTATGATGCCTTACCTGACACACTAGTCACTCTCAGGTGCCCCACCAAAGTCTCTGACTCAAATATTACATGGTTGAAAAATGGCATTGAGCTTAGCCCATCTACGCACCTGATTTTCAGTGGACCTGTCATTAGAATTGGCAGGGCGAGGTCTAATGACACGGGCAACTACAGCTGCTACCTATACACTGTCCGCACCGTGTCTGAATACATTCCTTTAGGATTCATCTACTTGAGGGTGTATGGCAAAACAGCCTGGACTAACTATGTCATTGTATGTTATGACTTCATAGCCTTGGTAATTATCTGCATGTTGACTTTGTTTCCGCTAAACTTTATCGTACCCATCCATGCCTACTTTGAAACCCTCCTCCATCGCCAGTTTGTCTTGTAAAATATCAAGCGGCAGCTGAAGGAAGCTTTGCTGTCTGGA
Source organism: Cherax quadricarinatus (assembly GCF_038502225.1). NCBI lineage: Eukaryota > Metazoa > Arthropoda > Malacostraca > Decapoda > Parastacidae > Cherax > Cherax quadricarinatus. The sequence continues at coordinate 13,321,614 of NC_091296.1, forward strand.
GACATGGCCTATTACTACCGGGAGGTGCTCATAAAGAAACGGATCCAGATGATAGTCAACGCCATTTACAAGAAAGATGTACTGGACATGTGCAGAGTGGAGGAAAAGCTTAGCTACATCAGTAACCTCACCAAGGAGGAGGTCAAGTGGCTGAAGATCCTCAGTAACGAGATTTGGAAACAACAGAAGGATTAACAGTGAGAAGCCTTTGTACAGTGCTCCCCAGATGCCTCAAGGGCTCTAACCTATCTATCTTCATGTGTCAGATTCCTTATACAGGCAGGCCCCACTTTGCAGCACTTTACAGCATATCGCTAAAACAGCGATTTTCAGTAATACTCATTCTTCATTTATTCAGACTTCCTACACTAAATATATTCACCACTCACTGTAAGTTAAGGATGAAAATATATTAATGTGTGTACTGTATATGCATTTTTAACCCTTTGACTGTTTTGGTCGTATATATACATCTTACAAACCAGTGTTTCGGACGTATATATACTAAATAATTCTAGCGGCTTCAAATCAAGCAGGAGAAAGCTGGTAGTCCCACATGTGCGAGAATGGGTCTGTGTGGTCATTGTGCACTGTATAAAAAAAATCCTGCAGCACGCAGTGCATAATGAGAAAAAAAAACTCCAACCGTGTTTTTGGATTAAAATGCCAACTTTGAGGTGCATTTTCATATAGTATTTATTGTTGTATTCTCGTTTTCCTGGTGTCATTTGATAGAATGGAAAGCATATTACAGAAATAGAGATAATTTTGATTAGTTTCACGATGAAAACGACCTTGAAATTGAGCTCAAAATAGCGGAAATGTTCGATTTTTACCAATGTTCAAGAGTAAGCAAATCACGCCACACGTCCAATATACGTCAACTGGGGAGTCTAATATTCTTTCACTAGTGCACTGATATGATTCATACCAATTTTACAATAATGAAGTAGTCTGCATAACAGTAAATCTTCTATTTTTTGTGTGAATACAAAATCAAAATAGAATGCAAGAGTAATATAAGAGGGGCCTGGAGATGTGACTAATGAATAGAGGATATGTCATTTTAGTGTAAAGAATGTCTGCAGTGTTTATTCTGGATCCTATTTTGAAATTGGCATCTTTTTTAAATTGCATGAAATTGGCCAAATTGCCAGTTTCTGAACACTTTATTGGGTAGTTCAAATCGTTAAATGGGTGGTTTCTTGTACACAATTGATAGAAAAAAATTCAGTTCTAAAGAAATAGCTATGAGTTTGGTTGACTGGAACAATGGAATTGGCCAAAAATAGGGCTTCAAGTCAGCGAAATCGCCGATGCATATATATCGCCGAGATCGCTAACTTCGCGGGAGCATAATTCCGTGATTTTTCGACCAAATTTCGTACTTTTGGTGTCATTACCATTGGGAAAAGATTCTCTATCATTTTATAAGAAAAAATAATTTTTTTCCAAAAATTTTTCAACACAGAATGACAGTTTCAGAAAGGGGCTTGCGACAGTCAAAGGGTTAAGGCCTAGCTGTATTGCTCACTTAATGTATGATAGTGTAAACATCAGGCTTTTATATGCATTTGAAAGTGAAAAAAGGCTATGATTCACTTTACAACAAATTTTGCTTCACAGCAGTAGCCCAGCACCTAACCTGCTGTAAAAGCAGGGCCCTCCTGTATAGTGGATTAATTTTGTCATTTTATTTTCCATGTTATCCACTGTGCTGAGTTGTTCAAAATTGAGTTAAGGTTTATTACTGAGATTAAGATCAGTAGTGAGTTGACCGGTGTCCTGTGAAGACATACCTAGTGGATACTCAATGATAACTGGAATAATATAGTAGTACTTGAATTATTATTATTATTATTATTACAGTATTATTATTATTATTACTGCTACTACATCTCAAAGGGAAGAAGCAGAAACCTTCCTCCCTAACACTTGTCCCAAGGAGCTCACTCTCTCTCACTCGCTCTCTCTCCTCTTTTCTCTCTCTGTTTTCTCTCTGTTTTTCTCTCTCATGCACACATAGTTCACCTATTTTTCTATAAGGAGACAGAGACTATGAGGAAATCTCATACATCTCATTCAAGTCTTTAAGATGACTTCAAAACTCAAATTGAACAACCATTTGAAATGCTGAATGAGTTTCTAACTCAAAACAATGGAATGAAAATATGAGGCAGAATATGCAACAGTATCATATTCAAGTTTTTTTTGGCACACAGAATTCTAGCAGAATGAAATAAACTACTCTACTGGCTAAATGCTGTAAGCACAAACACAATACAAGTCCTGTAAAGGTACTATGTATTTTTTAACACTCTGGTTGTCTCCCACTGAGGCAGGGTGACCTAAAAAGAAAAGAAAAAAAAATTCTTTTTACATTTAGTGATTTATATAGGTATTCAAAATACTATATTCATTTTAACAAAAATAATCGGCAACTTCCACCCTTTCATTTTAACAGAAAAATAATGGCAACCTCCATCCTCTCTTAAGTTTTCTCTGCAGCTGCTTTCTTTTAGACTTATATGCTCTTTTTCTACAAACATTATGGTTTTCCTCATCATCTATTTTATGATCATACAGTTCTTCTGCAACAATGTGACTCCAGTCTGGCTTAAATGTAATATTATTGAACTTTAGCCAGGCTGTGTAGCGGAACCTGCTTGTCCTCACAGAATATCCCATAATAGTCGTGTCATGCATTGGAGGTTGATCACTGTCTGGGTGCACCGTGGGTTCTGGTCCTGGTCGAGGATACTGACTGAATGCTGCCTCTTTTACCAAAACGTTACTTTGTAAATGAGAGGTGTATTTGTTTGCTTCAAGTGTTTTTTGCTGCTCTTGCCCACTCTTTATCTCACTGTTGATGGAGACATTAAACATTTGTCCATTCCATAAAGAGTCAAGTATAGGAGCTAAGCTAGTTCCTTCTGTGCATATTTCCACATCCTTTGACACCTCTGGACAATCTGAGAGAACAGGCAGTCCTGCTAAGTCAACCAGAGTTGGAAATAAATCAACCAATTCAACCATACCATTATAAAATGTAAAGTTTTCATTCATGTGTATTCTTTTAAAACTATTTCTTATAAATTTTATACCTGATGCATTTTTTCTATGGGCCTTTAATTCAAATTTTCCACTGATTATCGAATTTTTAAATGGTCTCTGACTTGATGAAGAAAAATTCTTTTCTGCCATGAATGGATTTAGGTTTACATTGTGTAACTTTCTGAGGACATCATTATAGCCAAGAAATGAATAGTCAGTATGAGAATTCATCTTGCTTATAATGAATGGAACTCTTGTAGCAACTTCAAAATTGCTATATTTTGACCATTCCTGATGTTCACCAAGTGACCATCCTGTAAAAATAAAAATATTTCCACATTAAAGGGAGAAAACATATAATCTTTTCATAAGTGACAGTAAACGTAGGGAAGAATACCAGTTAAAAATACTGTATGTGTTCTTTATATTATATGATACATACTATACATCTGTACAGTATTACTAAATTTAAAGAGAAAAACTTTCATTTTTCTTTTTAAATCACCCTGCCTTGGTGGGATATGGCCATTTCATGGGTCTGTATTAGGATAAATCTGCCCAAAATGCACCTCATGTTACTGGCTTTCTTTTGTGCTTAACAATATTTTATTACATGTAAACTACATATTGTATATTTCAGAAAAAAAATAAAGTTTGTTCTATAATAAATACTAACCATGATCTCCAATAAAAGCAACCAGTGTATCAGGAAACAAAGTGCTGACAGTTGACAGAAGATCTCCAATGAGAGCATCAGTGTAGGTGGTAGCTGCATAATATCCCTGCCTAATATATCTGTAATGTGGAAGTAATATAGATTTAGATTTAATGTAGATATAGAAATATAGGTTTAGAAATTTAGAAATATAAATTCAGAAAAGCCTATAACTGTGCAGCATTTTGGATATGCCTAAAATAAAAATACAACTTAATGAAAAGTGGGCTGTAGGGTTGTATCTGCAAGGAAGTTAATGCTAATACTTTTAAGAGTATCTAAAAATATAGAATATAAGAACAGTATTTATAATAGTATATGACCCACTGGTAGGATTTTATTTAAAAGAATAAAGGAGGGATCTCAATTCACATATTCGTTTGAACTTTGTGTGCACTTGACTGATTGATAAGAACATGTTTTCTTTGGACCATCCCACCTTAGTGTAAAATGGCCAATGTGGTAATAGAGAGCCTTGTGATTTTTGTATGAATGAAGTAGTATCATGTTCCGGTAGAATTCTTTGGCATTTCTTTTATATTTTATTATTGTTTTACACCTTTTAAGAACTTTTTGGTGGGTTCTATATTTTTAAAACTTTCTGCTTAAATTCAGTTGTACATATTATATATCAGAATTTTTTTTTACAATATACGCTCTGAGCCAGACTTGAGTCCTGGAGGTGAGAAGTACAATGCATGCATGTTAAAGGAGGGGTTTGGGATGACATCTAAACTGTTATATCTGGGTATCTCTGTGAAGACAGTGATTATGTGTGAATGATGTGAAAGTATTTCCTTTTTTTTTTGGGGGGGGGGGTCATCCTGCCTGGGTGGGAGACAGCCAACGTGTTAAAAAAAAAAAACACTGAGAAGGATAGAAAGTATCAACCACCCTCATAACCAAAATGTAAATTTTGTCCCAAAAGAATTTGTTTATTCTCATTCAAGCAAAATTAATTAATGAGCCAAGTCATCCATAACTGGCCTGCAGTGCCCATACCTTTATACAGTATGGCGAGTGGGTTTCTTACCCAGGGTGGTTCCCTGGACCAAAGAGCCCCATCATCAGAAAATTTGCCCTAGTTGGCACAAAGACCTTTCCCCCATGCTCCTCAGCTCAGCCACCAAGTGATACAACAGGGCAGAGGCCCAAGAGTGACTCCTTTGAAGAGCACTTTCCACAGGGCCTGTTAAAGTAACAGTGTAACAGAAACCCCCTACTTCACCAAGACATGGTTACTGCCTCACCAGGTAATATCTAATGATTAAATTGCAGTAGGATTACTCCAATAAAAAACAGTGTGCCATAAAAAAGGAGACATTAGTAACTGCAGGATGAAGACATAAGCCAGGAAAAGAGTAAATAAACATAATTCTCACAAATACTGTAAATATGGCTAAGGTATTGTCTGTACCTACTGACTTGTATGAAATGGGATGGACTAGTTACATGTCCTGTTATGACATTTGTCTGCATAAGGAAGGAGGGATGATTAATGAATATAATATATACATGTACCAGTAGAGTAAGTCCATATTAAGTAATTTTTTTTTTTAACAAGTCGGCCGTCTCCCACCGAGGCAAGGTGACCCAAAAAGAAAGAAAATCCCCAAAAAGAAAATACTTTCATCATCATTCAACACCTTCACCTCACTCACACATAATCACTGTTTTTGCAGAGGTGCTCAGGACACAGCAGTTTAGAAGCATATACGTATAAAGATACACAACATATCCCTCCAAACTGCTAATATCCCGAACCCCTCCTTTAGAGTGCAGGTATTGTACTTCCCATTTCCAGGACTCAAGTCCGGCTATATAAAAATAACCGGTTTCCCTGAATCCCTTCACTAAATATTACCCTGCTCACACTCCATCACTGTAGATCACATTTGATATCTTTCATAAATTTTATCTATCAGTACACTGCATTTAAATATTTTATTTATTTTTCTACCCACATTAGACAATCTTACTTAATTCTGTTTCTTTGTGGTATCTAAAGTGGTTTTTTTTTTATATATAAATATTATACATGTTTTTTCCTTACACCTGTTGTCCCTGTTCACCTATCAGTAAGTAGGTACCTGGGTGTTAGTAGACTGGTGTGGGTCACATCCTGGGTGTTAGTAGACTGGTGTGGGTCACATCCTGGGTGTTAGTAGACTGGTGTGGGTCACATCGTGGGTGTTAGTAGACTGGTGTGGGTCACATCCTGGGTGTTAGTAGACTGGTGTGGGTCACATCCTGGGTGTTAGTAGACTGGTGTGGGTCACATCCTGGGTGTTAGTAGACTGGTGTGGGTCACATCCTAAGAGGTGTTAGTGTACCTTAGATAAAGCTTGGCTTTGAAATAATCTGAAGTATGATAGCAGGTCTTAACCTGTAAATTCAACCGTGTATAAAAAAAATACAATAATAACCTGGCATAGAAGTCTGGAAGGGGTCCATATGGAAAGGAGACATTTAATGCAGCAATATCTTCACGATATCTGAGGTCATTCCAGGGATTCCAGGCAACATCAGGAAGACCTTGAGGTCGGCGGTCATTAGGCGCAAGAGGGACATTCTCAATAGGGTAGAAATCTGGAAAATATATTTCAGACAATAGCAGTAGAAGAAAATCCTCTCAAGCGAGGTTCATTTATGCCAGTGAAAGGCACCTAATCCAAGGAATTGGATTGAACATAAATGCCTCCCAGGCACTATATGACTCCTATGGGTTTAGTGCTTCCCCATAAATATAATAATAATAATAAAAGAAAATACATTATCCATTTATCAAATGAAATGTGTTATACAATTACTGTACCTAAGAACATCTGTATAATGAAGTGAACAGAGCAACTCATCACAGGTGGACAGAACCTACTAGTGGAAGTAGGTCATGCCCATAAGGCATGACCTACTTCCACTGGTTCCTGTGTGAAGGTATGCCTCTGTATTAGTGTAAAAGACTACAACACAGGTGAAATATCTCACTAGTAAACATAACCAGGTGTTGCACCTCTGTCCTGTTTATTAGATTTATTTGTACTGTGTCTGCTTCCACAAATGAAAAATGTTTATTGTTGAACACTAATAAATAACAATAATATTTTTTATTTCCTGACAGTAAGTAATTAAATTTTGAAATAATTACAAAAAATTGGGTAAATCTATTCTCTGAAAATTTTGTATTACAGTAGAACCCCCGTATCCATGGATTCATTATCTGCAGTTTCAGTTATCTACAGTTTATCATGGCCAGAAAATAACCCTTAATTTTCTTAATATTGACCCCAAAGTGCAAAAGTAGTGATGCTTTCAGTTCTTCAAAGCCTAAAAGAAATGTTTCCCATCAGTGAAAAAGTGCTAATTCTAGACTTATTTTGCATAACTTATCAATTAAACTTTATTATAGGTATGTATGTAAACGAAAAATGACTTGTGTATAAGGTTCGCTACTATCCGCGGATTCAGGTATCCATGGTAGGTCTTGGAACGTATCTCCTGCATATATGGGGGGGCTACTGGAGTTTACCTGGAGAGAGTTCCAGGGGTCAATGCCCCCACGGCCCGGTCTGTGACCAGGTCTCATGGTGGATCAGGGCCTGATCAACTAGGCTGTTACTGCTGGCTGCACGCAATCCAACGTTTAAACCACAGCCTGGCTATATATATATATATATATATATATATATATATATATATATATATATATATATATATATATATATATAAATATTTTTTAAGATACATGCACTATCATTTTCTAAATGAGGTGGAACACCTACCAACACATCTTACAATGTGATATGTGATCTTGTATACATATATTCATTTTCTAGTTTCTCATGAAAGACTATTTCAAAATTTAGACCTTGTTATTTGCAGTTTCTTTGATGAAGCTTGGCATTCACATCTCACCTAAAAACTGCTGAGGAAATTTAAGAGGAATGTGAGGCTTATGGTAACCAACAGCCATAAAAAATGGCTGATTTATAGCATTCTTTGTTTTGGTCTTTGCCTGCATTGCCCAACTTCGCAACCAAGCGGTTGCAAATTCTGTTGTTTCTATGTCTGGTAGGCTTCCACCAGGCTGCTGATCCACCTGGAAAAACAATGATAATATATCACTATCTAATAACAGATGACAGTTCTCTGCATACTAATTAAGAGTATAGATACTACAGTGCTCTAATTTATAAATACTATATACAGGCAGGCCCTGCTTATACAGCAGGTTAGGTTCTAGATTACTGCTGTAATGATATTGATAAATTTATTTCAGCATGTTATAATGTTTGTATAAAGAAGAATGACATTAGGGTGTAATGACAAAAGCCCCTTTATATGCAGAGCATTTTGGGCGAACTTAAGACTAACTTAAGATTAATAAGGCAATAACAATATAAATAATTTTGTACATACAGTCACTTAGGTGAGTGTAAGTTTAAATTTAAGAGTTTACCATGAATAAAAGGGAATTGAATATTCTATTATGTAGTTCATGCTATATGGCTTTAATAAGTTTAATAGAGAGGGATTGTAGGTTTGATTATTAAAGCAGTAGCCTGGAACCTAACCTGCTGTATAATGGGTGTTTTGATCTTAGTCTGTGGAAAGAGTCCTAGATATAGAGAACTGAGAGACTTTCTACCTGAATGGGGCAGTATATGTTAGTGTGTAGTGCACCATCTGATCCTAAACAAACAGGATCTTGCTTATGGGCTTGAGTTGGAGGATGATATGCTGACTCTGACCAACTATATGGTTGATCATCACTGTAGTTGCTCACTATACCTGAAGATAGATAATTTGTTAAGAATAAGCTAATTTATATGAAAGTACATTCCTGTATTACCACACAAACCTCATAACAAACTTTTGTTCACTGCCACTATGATGAACAATGAACATCTAAACCAGCAGTGAGATATCAACAATAGCTTCTAACAGCAATGTGTAATTAGTCTTCAAAAAAAACCATCTCTGTACCACTATGCTTTTTTCACTTACAGCATCATATACAGTACTGGATGTATTTATTGGATGTACTATATTTCCTCTATTTATTGATAATATTGACAGCAAAACATCTATGTAAAAAACTGACCAGGATGAAAAATCTTCCCAGCAGAGACTGTGTGGTAGCCATGTTCCTTGAAATACTGCGGTAATGTTGTAAAGTTACCAGCATGAGTCCGCCAGTAAAAGTGGACATCATACAACTTGGTGGTGTCTGGTCGTCGTGAGGTCAGAAAGGAAGTACGACTTGGACCACATAAGGCTTGCTGAAATTGAAATTAGGCTTTCTTCATTATCATTTATTGGTATATTAACCAAATTGTTAATTTTTTCACATTCATAATCTCACTGCAGTTGGAAAATATGATGAGTATTTTGGTCCTTATCCATGCATTTCTTTCCTCTCAAGCTGATTTTTGCTATTGTTTGTTTGTGGGTTTGTCTAACCACGTACTGTAGTACTTAATTCGTGAAATTGTCATTAATTTTTTTTGCAAGTTGTAAGTTACACTATATGTATTTCTTAAATTTTAATTTTACTCAAACAACATCTCCAACCAATATTATAGGATTATGCATTAGTCTTATATTTTCTTTATCCACCTAAATTAGGTTTGTTTTCAATATTCTCAATTTTCATTATTTTTTTTCTAAATGTAACATATATTCATTTTACTTTTAATGTGTTGCATTTATATAGAGATACTGTACATATGTACAATACATATTTTTTCAAATTTCTATTACCATATTAGTATTCGTCCTAACTTTAGACTTCCCGAAATGTATTGCATAACTATGGGATTTTTCCTTTAAAAATTAAACATCGTAAACCTACTCTTGGAAAATGAACAATCTGTTATTGAATAAATGTGTTAATTACCACTTCCCAGGTTAATCACACACCTCTGCTCACTCATGTGCCTAATTTTATCTAGAAATCCTTTGGTCTTCCCTGACACTCATAGTATTCAAAAACCTATGAATGTTAAATTCAGTACATTTTATGTCACATCAAACTTACTTGTGCAAAAGCCCGAGTAAAGATTGTTCCATGATGTGCAAGTGTGTCAATATTTGGAGTTAAGGCCAATGTGTCTCCATAACATCCTAGGACTGGACGTAAATCATCTACAATAATTAGCAGCACGTTTGGATGACTGAGATTACTGGTGACACTGTGGACTGAAAAAAAATATCATAGTATTACTAGTCAGAGTGTTGGGTTTTTCACCTTCCATTTTATTGATGACACTGTGCTTCTGGGAGATTCTGAAGAGAAGTTGCAGAGGTTAGAGAAGGGAATTAAAAGTGAACATAGGAAAGGGTAATATGATGAGGATAAAAAATTTAAGAAATGAAAAACTGGATATCAGATTAGAGAGAGGGTGTATGGAGGAAGTGAATATATTCAAATATTTGGGATTGAGAGGGGAATGTATGAGTATAGTGGTACTAATGCTCTTTTATGGGTATGAAGCATGAGAGGTGAATGTTGTAGCTGGAGGCAGTGGAGATGTGGTGTCTGAGGGCAATGTGTGATGTGAATATAATGCAGAGAATCTGTAGCTTGGAGATAAGAAGGTGTGGGGTTACTAAAAGTATTATCCAGAGGGATGAAAAGGGGTTGTTGAGGTGGTTCAGACATTTAGAGAGGATGGAACAAAATAGAATGACTTAGAGAGCATATAAATCTGTAAGTGGAAGGAAGGAGGGGTAGAATCATCCTAGGAAAAGTTGGAAGGAGGGAGGGGGTAAAGGAGGTTTTGTGTGTTTACCTGGAGTTTACCTGGAGAGAGTTCCGGGGGTCAACGCCCCCGCGGCCCGGTCTGTGACCAGGCCTCCTGGTGGATCAGAGCCTGATCAACCAGGCTGTTGCTGCTGGCTGCATGCAAACCAACGTACGAGCCACAGCCCGGCTGATCAGGAACTGACTTTAGGTGCTTGTCCAGTGCCAGCTTGAAGACTGCCAGGGGTCTGTTGGTAATCCCCCTTATGTGTGCTGGGAGGCAGTTGAACAGTCTCAGGCCCCTGACACTTATTGTATTACCTGGAGTTTACCTGGAGAGAGTTCCGGGGGTCAACGCCCCCGCGGTCTCTTAACGTGCTAGTGACACCCCTGCTTTTCATTGGGGGGATGGTGCATCGTCTGCCAAGTCTTTTGCTTTCGTAGTGAGTGATTTTCGTGTGCAAGTTCGGTACTAGTCCCTCTAGGATTTTCCAGGTGTATATAATCATGTATCTCTCCCTCCTGCGTTCCAGGGAATACAGGTTTAGGAACCTCAAGCGCTCCCAGTAATTGAGGTGTTTTATCTCCGTTATGCGCGCCGTGAAAGTTCTCTGTACATTTTCTAGGTCAGCAATTTCACCTGCCTTGAAAGGTGCTGTTAGTGTGCAGCAATATTCCAGCCTAGATAGTACAAGTGACCTGAAGAGTGTCATCATGGGCTTGGCCTCCCTAGTTTTGAAGGTTCTCATTATCCATCCTGTCATTTTTCTAGCAGATGCGATTGATACAATGTTATGGTCCTTGAAGGTGAGATCCTCCGACATAATCACTCCCAGGTCTTTGACGTTGGTGTTTCGCTCTATTTTGTGGCCAGAATTTGTTTTGTACTCTGATGAAGATTTAATTTCCTCATGTTTACCATATCTGAGTAATTGAAATTTCTCATCGTTGAACTTCATATTGTTTTCTGCAGCCCACTGAAAGATTTGGTTGATGTCCGCCTGGAGCCTTTCAGTGTCTGCAATGGAAGACACTGTTATGCAGATTCGGGTGTCATCTGCAAAGGAAGACACGGTGCTGTGGCTGACATCCTTGTCTATGTCGGATATGAGGATGAGGAACAAGATGGGAGCGAGTACTGTGCCTTGTGGAACAGAGCTTTTCACCGTAGCTGCCTCGGACTTTACTCTGTTGACGACTACTCTCTGTGTTCTGTTAGTGAGGAAATTATAGATCCATCGACCGACTTTTCCTGTTATTCCTTTAGCACGCATTTTGTGCGCTATTACGCCATGGTCACACTTGTCGAAGGCTTTTGCAAAGTCTGTATGATGGGTGGGGCTTAGTGTACATTAGCAAATTAGATAGGAGCGAGTGAATTCAAATGGTTTTTTTATGATTTGATGTGCTGTTGGAGTGTGAGCAAAGTAACATTTTTGAAGGGATTCAAGGAGGTGGAAAGTACAGTGCCTGCACTCTGAAGAAGGGGTGTTGATATGTTGCAGTTTTTAAACTAGTTTAGGTGCACCTCTGGCAAGACAGTGATGGACTGAATGATGATGAAAGTGTTTCTTTTTTTTTTTGAGTCACCCTGTCTTGGTGGGAAATGGCCAACGTGTTAAAAAAAAAAATTATGTAATGCTGAAGATCCTCTTCAAATTAAATCTTTTCTTTTCTGTGGTTAATAAAAAAACACAAACATAAAATGTGTAGTTTGATGTTAATGTGTAGTTTGATGTTAATGTGTAGTTTGATGTTAATGTGTAGTTTGAAGTTAATGTGTAGTTTGGTGGTAATGTGTAGTTTGGTAAGTAAGTGTTAATGTGTAGTTTGATGTTAATGTGTAGTTTGATGTTAATATGTAGTTTGATGTTAATGTGTAGTTTGATATTAATGTGTAGTTTGATGTTAATGTGTAGTTTATTTATTTATTATTTATTTATTTAGTAATTTAAGCATACAAACAGAGGTACAAAAAATACAGGTAAGAGCAGCATGCCAAAGCCACTTATATGCATAGCATTACGGGCTGGCTTAAAATTAACTTAAGATTAATTAAGCAATGATGAAATCAGTGATAAAACATTATTGTAAACAGATAACTATAAAGCACAAATGAGTATTACAAAGACAGGTCATATGGTTGCTTGCATTGCTGTACATTCAGTCGAATGGAGTATTCTGTTAGGTAGTGTATTTAAAAAAATAATAAAGTTAGAGTGGGTCCTAGGTTTAACATTTGTGTGATATAATTGTGAGTAACATATAGGATATACAATTTATAAGGTTCAGTTATTCAGTATTTATTTGGTTTTGAGTGAGTAAGTGATCTTTGAGAAGAGACTTGAATTTATAAACAGGTAGTGTTTCTTTTATATTTACAGGTAATGAATTCCAGATTTTAGGGCCTTTTATGTGCATTGAGTTTTTGCATAGCGTGAGATGGACACGAGGAACATCAAAGAGTGATCTGTGCCTTGTGTTATGGTCATGTGTTCTGTTGAGGTTGGCAAGGAGATGTTTGAGGGGAGGGTTAATATCAGAGTTAAGTGTTCTATGTATGTAATAGGTGCAATAATAAGTATGGATGTTTTGTATGGTGAGTAGGTTGAGTGTTTTGAATATTGGTGGAGTGTGTTGCCTGTAGTGAGAATTTGTTATCATTCTAACTGCAGCCTTTTGTTGGGTAATTAGTGGTCTGAGATGGTTAATTGTTGTTGAGCCCCATGCACAAATTCCAAAGGTGAAATAGGGGTAAATAAGAGAGTGATAAAGGGCCAGGAGGGCTGACTGTGGAACATAGTACCGTATCTTCGATAGTATGCCTACAGTCTTGGAGATTTTCTTAGAAATTTGTTGTATATGTGTATGAAATTTGAGTCTATTATCGAGGTGGATTCCTAGGAATTTTCCCTCTGTTAGCTTTGTGATAGGTGATCCGTTTATTGTTATGTTAAGAGGTACATCTGTAGCTCTGTTACCAAACTGAATGAAGTAGGTTTTGTCAATGTTTAGTGTAAGTTTGTTAGTCCTCATCCAGGTAGATATTTTCTGTAATTCGGTGTTTACAGTATTGGCTAGCGTGACTGGGCTCGGGTGAGAGAAGACGTATGTAGTGTCATCTGCAAAAAGTGTGGGTTTGAGTAATTGCGAAGCATTTGGTAGGTCATTTATGTATAGGAGAAAGAGAAGAGGGCCAAGGACACTTCCCTGTGGGACACCAACTGTAATTGGTTGTGCGGAAGAGCTTGCCCCATTTGCGTACACATATTGGCTTCTGTTGCTGAGGTAAGACTTGAGGTAGTTGAGGGAGTGCCCTCTAATACCATAGTGTGACAATTTTACGTGGAGCAAGTCATGGTCAACTGTATCAAAAGCTTTACGTAAGTCAATGAAGATCCCCAGTGGGACTTCTTTTTTCTCTATTGCAGTGTATATATGTTCTAGCATGTGTATAATAGCATCATTAGTATTTTTATTAGGCCTGAATCCAAATTAGCAGGGGTTGAGAATGTTTTGGGAGATGAGGTAGGAGTAGATTCGTTTATGAATTAATTTTTCGAAGATTTTTGAGAGAGGGTGTAAATTGGATATTGGCCTATAGTTATTCAACTCTGTTTGGTCTCCTCCTTTATGGATCGGGGTGACCCTTGCTATTTTGAGAACTGTAGGGAAGGTGGAGGATTCAATGGATTTGTTAAAGAGTGTTGCAATGATTGGTGATAGTACTTGTGACGCTTTTTTTGTATATAAAGGGTGGTAAGGTATTTAAATCTCCTGCCTTGTTTTTCAGTGCGTTGATAATAAGGGAGACTTCGTATGGGTTAGTCGGAGCTAGGAACAGTGTGTTTGGGTAGTTGCCAGTGAGGTAGTCATTTGGTGGGGTATCTGAGCTTGGGATTTTATTGGCAAGGTTTTGACCTATAGTGGAGAAGAAATCATTGAGTCTGTTTGCTGTTTCTGTTGGTGGGAGTTGGGGTTCATCTGATTTTGCTAATTTTATTTCGCTATGTCGTGATATCTTTTTTGTTCCCAGAATTTCTGATAGGGTCTTCCAGGTCTTTTTTATATCACCTCGTAAGTTGGATAATCTGTTCTCATAATACAATTTTTTTGCCCTTGTTATCAGGCTGGTTAGGATTGATGAGTAACGTTTTGTTTGGTCTCTGGTTATATGACCCATTCTGTACTGTTTTTCATATCGGTGTTTTGTATTTATGGATTTGAGAATGCTGGGTGTTAGCCAGGGACTGTTCAGTCTATTAGCTGTCATCTGTTTAGTTTTTTTAGGGCAATGCTTGTTATAAAGGTATTGGGTCTTTTTTAGAAAATTATTAAAACATTCGTCAATATCTGTATAGATTTCTAGCTCAGTGTGCCAGTCAATGTTTGTTACTGCTGTTGTGAAGTTATTAATGGCTGCCTCATTGTGAAGTCTGAAGGTGACTTTAGTAGTGTCTTGGGGTATTTTACCAAGAGTTGTTATGAGGAAAGTAGGGTAGTGGTCTGTGGTATTATCTGTAATTATGCCTGATTTTAAAGGGGATATGGTGTTGGTCCAGATGTGGTCAAGTAGGGAAACACTAGTCTCTGTAACTCTTGTAGGTTTTGTTACTGTTGGTAGCAACATGCAGTTACTCATTGTGTTTGTGAATTCAGTAACGTGTGGGTCCTGGTCTTGCAGGAGATTTATATTGAAGTCACCTGAGAGTAGTAAGTGATCTTTGTTCATGCGTGCATCAGTTATCATACTTCCTAGGTTTTGACTAAATTGGCTAATGTTTGATTGTGGAACTCTGTAGATGTTTATCACTGTGAGAGGTTTTTGTAGGTATTTGGATTTGAATTTAGCTATTATATATTTCCCATGTTCATCCCTTGTGCAAGTATTAGTGATACATTCTAGTTGGTCTGAGTAGTATATAGCAGTGCCACCCCCTTGTTGGTCTGGCCTACAGTTGTGTATGGCTGTGTAACCAGGAATGGCATAGACATCTGTAGTATCAGGCTTTAGCCAGGTTTCAGTTAGTGTAATGATGGACATATTGGCATGCAAGGAATTTAGTAATGCTAGGAGGTCATCATAATGTTTGCTTAAAGATCTGATATTGTAGTTAAAGATAGTTATGTTGTTGTTAGCTCTGAGAAGTGCCTTTGATTGTTCTGCTGTGTAGTAATTACAGTAACTGTTTGAATCATTTAAGTCATTAAATAAGAGGTTGGTATCAGGATCAATGCTTGTAATCATAAGATTTGTAGTGAATCTATAGTTAGAATTAAGTAAAGAATAAAGTAAATATTCTAAAGCTAAAAAAAAAAATAGCACCTGAATTATTTAACAAATGTAAAAATAATGATCTAAGGTAGTTTTTTAAAGCTAAAATAAAGGAGACAATATAAAAGGGACTAAAATAATTTGTGGTGAACAAATAAAGTGATGATCAAATAATGGAGCTTGGGAATATGATAGTAGGTAGTACTTTAAAGGTAATTCTTTAAAGTTAGAATTATAATATAAAATTATAATATAAAAGGGACTAATATAAGTTGTGGTGAACAATAAAGTGGTAATCAAATAATTGCACTAAGGTCTAATATAATGACTTTTGTGGAGTCTATGTTTTGAGCTAGAATGAGCTATAGTACAACTAGATTTAATCTAATAATATAACAATACAAATTAAAAATAGTACCAGTCTCTCACTAGTAATTGCAATATGGTCTAATATAATGAATTTGGTATTGACTATAGTACAACTGAGTTTAATCTAATAATATAAAAAAGGCACAAGACTCTCAATAGTAATTGCACTAAGGTGTTATATAAGTTGTTTACAAGAATTAGAGTATAACTAGATTTAAATTGACAAGATAAAATATGCAAGTTAAGGTAGCAAAAGAATAAAAAAAGTAGAAAAAAAATATATGAGGTAGTTGGTACTAGTTAGCAAAAGATAGTTAAGGGCCTTGAACAATAATATAATTGAAAAATACACTAATTGCACACACAATATAGTCACTAAGATATGAAAACAATCTTAGAGTAGGAATTATAATACAAACTTATAATAAAAAATACAAATTGAAATGGTACTTGTGTGTGTTGTGTGTAGTTTGATGTTAATGTGTAGTTTGATGTTAATATGTAGTCTGATGTTAATGTGTAGTTTGGTAAGTAAGTGTTAATGTGTAGTTTGGTAAGTAAGTGTTAATGTGTAGTTTGGTGTTAATGTGTAGTTTGATGTTAATATGTAGTCTGATGTTAATGTGTAGTTTGATAAGTGTTAATGTGTAGTTTGGTGTTAATGTGTAGTTTGATGTTAATATGTAGTCTGATGTTAATGTGTAGTTTGGTAAGTAAGTGTTAATGTGTAGTTTGATGTTCATGTGTAGTTTGATGTTAATATGTAGTCTAATGTTAATGTGTTCTTTGGTAAGTAAGTGTTAATGTGTAGTTTGGTGTTAATGTGTAGTTTGATGTTAATGCATAGTTTGATGTTAATGCATAGTTTGATGTTAATGTGTAGTTTGATGTTAATATGTAGTCTGATGTTAATGTGTAGTTTGGTAAGTAAGTGTTAATGTGTAGTTTGGTAAGTGTTAATGTGTAGTTTGGTAAGTGTTAATGTGTAGTTTGGTGTTAATGTGTAGTTTGATGTTAATATGTAGTCTGATGTTAATGTGTAGTTTGATAAGTGTTAATGTGTAGTTTGGTGTTAATGTGTAGTTTGATGTTAATATGTAGTCTGATGTTAATGTGTAGTTTGGTAAGTAAGTGTTAATGTGTAGTTTGATGTTAATGTGTAGTCTGATGTTAATGTGTAGTTTGGTAAGTGTTAATGTGTAGTTTGGTGTTAATGTGCAGTTTGATGTTAATATGTAGTCTGATGTTAATGTGTAGTTTGGTAAGTAAGTGTTAATGTGTAGTTTGATGTTAATGTGTAGTCTGATGTTAATGTGTAGTTTGGTAAGTAAGTGTTAATGTGTAGTTTGGTGTTAATGTGTAGTTTGATGTTAATATGTAGTCTGACGTTAACGTGTAGTTTGGTAAGTAAGTGTTAATGTGTAGTTTGGTGTTAATGTGTAGTTTGATGTTGATGTGTAGTTTGATGTTAATGTGTAGTCTGATGTTAATGTGTAGTTTGGTAAGTGTTAATGTGTAGTTTGGTGTTAATGTGTAGTTTGATGTTAATGTATAGTTTGATGTTAATGTGTAGTTTGATGTTAATGTGTAGTCTGATGTTAATGTGTAGTTTGGTAAGTGTTAATGTGTAGTTTGGTGTTAACTGGAAAAAAATCTGATCATAGAATGGCTATACTGTTGTGAGCAGTAATAAAAATATATTGATAAAGAAAGCATATTTATATACTACTGTATTGTATACATGAATGACAGGATGTGAGTAAAATTCAGAGATGCTGAATCCAGTTTTCCAGACACTGTTACTCATAATCATGGGAAGTGCTAAACCAGTAGGGGTCATACAGCGCATGGTTTGATCCGAGGAAGGGGTTAGTGACCCCAGTTACAATGATCAAAGCACCTCTCTCGACCTCTCAAGGGCAGTTCAATGATACTCGTGAGGGGCTCATGATCCAAGGAATTAGATCTATCCTCCCCTTCCTTGGATCGAACCTAGAAGCCTCCCATTTCCCCAGCCGTTGCATGAACACCCATTAATTTAGCATGACCCCATAAGGGGCTGACCCACCATACATACCTACAAGGGTAAATATCACCAAAACATGTCCCTTCATTCTGTATTTTTGCAGAGTTGAAATTAATAACTTTTAAGTAGTGGCACTGTAGTGTTAAACCAGCTGGCACTCGTTAAGAACAGCTGGCACTCGTTAAAAACAGCTGGCACTCGTTAAAAACAGCTGGCACTCGTTAACAACAGCTGGCACTCGTTAACAGCTGGCACTCGTTAACAGCTGGCACTCGTGTTAACAGTTGCCACTGATAAGATTGCCTGATGGTGAGTGCCAAGAAGGCTACACTGCAGCACCATTATATTTAGGCTATGTGTGCATTTACATTTTTTTTACACATGTCTTGAGGACATTGTAAATAAGTAAGGAATTCAATGTAAATAAGGACCCCAATGTAAATAAGAACCCAATGTAAATAAGAACCCAATGTAAATAAGAACCCAATGTAAATAAGTAAGGACCCAATGTAAATAAGTAAGGACCCCAATGTAAATAAGTAAGGAACCGATTGTAAATAAGTAAGGAACCCAATGTAAATAAGTAAGTAATATATACAATTTGCAAAAGCCTTCGACAAGTGTGGACCATGGCGTAATAGCGCACAAAATGCGTGCTAAAGGAAATAACAGGAAAAGTCGGTCGATGGATCTATAATTTCCTCACTAACAGAACACAGAGAGTAGTAGTCAACAGAGTAAAGTCCCAATGTACAAGGCACAGTAAGTTCCTCATCCTTATATCCGACATAGACAAGGATGTCAGCCACAGCCACCGTGTCTTTCCTTTGCAATGACACCCGAATCTGCAACAGGTCTTCCATTGCAGACCCAAAGCTCCAGGCAGACATAAAAATCTTTCAGTGGGCTGCAGAAAACAATATGAAGTTCAACCAATTACTCAGATATGGTAAACATGAGGAAATTAAAATCTTCATCAGAGTACAAAACAAATTCTGTCCACAAAAATAGAGCGAAACACCAACGTCAAAGACCTGGGAGTGATCAATCTCACCTTCAAGGACCATAAATTGTATCAATCGGAGAAAAATGACAGGATGGATAATGAGAACCTTCAAAACTAGGGAGGCCAAGCCCATGATGAATCTTCAGGTCACTTGTTCTATCTAGGCTGGAATATTGCCACACTGTTTCAAATGAAGCCGACCTAGAAAATGTACCCACGGCGCGCATAACGGAGATAAAACACCTCAATTATTGGGAGCGCTTGAGGTTCCTAAACCTGTATTCCCTGGAACGCAGGGAGGGGAGAGATACATGATTATATACACCTGGAAAATCCTAGAGGGACTAGTACCGAACTTGCACACCGAAAATCACCCACTACGAAAGCAAAAGACTTGGCAGGACGATGCACCATCCCCCCAATGAAAAGCAGGGGTGTCACTAGCACGTTAAGAGGACCATACAATAAGTGTCAGGGGCCCGAGACTGTTCAACTGCCTCCCAGCACACATAAGGGGGATTACCAACAGACCCCTGGCAGTCTTCAAGCTGGCACTGGACAAGCACCTAAAGTCAGGTCCGGATCAGGGGGCTGTGGCTCGTATGTTGGTTTGCGTGCAGCCAGCAGCAACAGCCTGGTTGATCAGGCTCTGATCCACCAGGAGGCCTGGTCTCAGACCGGGCCGCGGGGGCGTTGACCCCCGGAACTCTCTCCAGGTAAACTCCAGGTAATGTTTCCACCCGCCGGGAATCGGAACCCAATGTAAATAAGTAAGGAACCGATTGTAAATAAGTAAGGAACCCAATGTAAATAAGTAAGGAACCCAATGTAAATAAGTAAGGACCCAAATGTAAATAAGTAAGGAACCCAATGTAAATAAGTAAGGACCCCAATGTAAATAAGTAAGGAACCCAATGTAAATAAGTAAGGAACCCAATGTAAATAAGTAAGGAACCCAATGTAAATAAGTAAGGAATCCAGTGTAAATAAGTAAGGAACCCAATGTAAATAAGGAACCCAATGTAAATAAGTAAGGAACCCAATGGAAACAAGTCACTGACTTTTTTTGGGGGTCATCCTGGGTAATTTAGACATATGTTACTATGGATGATAATCTATGTAACTGTATTCATGTGTATCTGTACCTGAATAAACTTACTTATGTTGATTTAACCCATGAAAACCCAATGAAGTTATGAGTTGACAATTATTCCAACCATGGTGCTGTGGGTTAACAATTGTTCCAGCCATGGTGCTGTGGGTTAACAATTGTTCCAGCCATGGTGCTGTGGGTTAACAATTGTTCCAGCCATGGTGCTGTGGGTTAACAATTGTTCCAGCCATGGTGCTGTGGGTTAACAATTGTTCCAGCCATGGTGCTGTGGGTTAACAATTGTTCCAGCCATGGTGCTGTGGGTTAACAATTGTTCCAGCCATGGTGCTGTGGGTTAACAATTGTTCCAGCCATGGTGCTGTGGGTTAACAATTGTTCCAGCCATGGTGCTGTGGGTTAACAATTGTTCCAGCCATGGTGCTGTGGGTTAACAATTGTTCCAGCCATGGTGCTGTGGGTTAACAATTGTTCCAGCCATGGTGCTGTGGGTTAACAATTGTTCCAGCCATGGTGCTGTAGGTTAACAATTGTTCCAGCCATAGTGCTGTGGGTTAATTGTTCCAGCCATGGTGTTGTGGGTTAACAATTGTTCCAGCCATAGTGCTGTGGGTTAACAATTATTCCAGCCATGGTGCTGTGGGTTAACAATTGTTCCAGCCATGGTGCTGTGGGTTAACAATTGTTCCAGCCATGGTACTGTGGATTGACAATTGTTCCAGCCATGGTGCTGTGAGTTAACAATTGTTCCAGCCATTGTGCTGTGGGTTAACAATTGTTCCAGCCATGGTACTGTGGATTGAAAATTGTTCCAGCCATGGTACTGTGAATTGACAATTGTTCCAGCCATGGTGCTGTGAGTTAACAATTGTTCCAGCCATGGTGCTGTGGGTTAACAATTGTTCCAGCCATGGTACTGTGGACTGACAATTGCTCCAGCCATGGTGCTGTGGGTTGACATTTGTTCCAGCCATGGTGCTGTGGGTTAACAAGTGTTCCAGTTGTGGAAAATACTGTATATATTTTCCAGAAATTCAGCATTTATATGTATATAGATGGCCATACTGTATTTAATAACATTTATGTCATAAAAAACGGAAAGCCTGCGTCTGCGCAGAAGAGTCGCCATTTTGTTTGAATTGAATAACACGTTGTGAATAATGGGAAGAATTTTTCGTGCTCTAGAGGTTAAAATTGGGCTGACACCTCTCAAATAGGAGGCGAAATTGTTGGATGTGCATTCCTGCATAACTTGAGATATCAGACGACTGGACAAGACAGCGCCAGGAACCTCAGATAAGTCTTACGTAGTAACCTGGCCAGTGTTATTTTCATAGATAGACAGTGAGGTTTTCTGAGTATGATACACATGAATCTCCAGTCAAATTGGTGAGTGATATTAAGATATTTTCCTTCTGTTGTATAAATGTGTATATATATATAATTCTTTATTTTTAATATACAGTCCACAAATTTATATATTTACCAGTATTCCTGGTGTATGTATATTTCATTTATAATTTATAGGTCCAGAGCAACTTGTGGATATGACAGTGGTAGGTATCGAAGGGGGACATTTTTTGCGACCTAGGTGTCCCAAATTCCTACTTGTCTAACTGATAAATAATAATTATCATTGTTATTTACTGTTATGTACATAATGATACATTCAGATGAATGCAGTTTTCCACACCAGTCATAGTACTGTGGATTGACAATTGTTCCAGCCATGGTACTGTGGATTGACAATTGTTCCAGCCATGGTGCTGTGGGTTAACAATTGTTCCAGCCATGGTGCTGTGGGTTAACAATTGTTCCAGCCATGGTACTGTGGACTGACAATTGCTCCAGCCATGGTGCTGTGGGTTGACATTTGTTCCAGCCATGGTGCTGTGGGTTAACAATTGTTCCAGTCATGGTACTGTGGATTGACAATTGTTCCAGCCATGGTGTTGTGGGTTGACAAACTGTTCCAGCCATGGTGCTGTGGGTTGACATTTGTTCCAGCTATGGTAAGTAGTGGGTTGACAATTGTTCCAGACATGGTGCTGTGGGTTAACAGTTGTTCCAGCTATGGTGCTGTGGGTTGACAAATTGTTCCAGCCATGGTGCTGTGGGTTGACAAATTGTTCCAGCCATGGTGCTGAGTTGACAATTGTTCCAGCTATGGTGCTGTGGGTTAACAATTGTTCCAGCCAGTGCTGTGGGTTGACATTGTTCCAGCTATTGCGCTGTGGGTTGACAATTGTTCCAGCTATGGTGCTGTGGGTTAATTGTTCCAGCTATGGTGCTGTGGGTTAATTGTTCCAGCTATTGTGCTGTGGGTTGACAATTGTTCCAGCTGTGGTGCTGTGGATTAAGTTGTTCCAGCTATTGTGCTGTGGGTTGACAATTGTTCCAGCTATTGTACCGTGGATTGACAATTGTTCCAGCCATGGTGCTGTGGACTGACAATTGTTCCAGCCATGATACTATGGATTAACAATTGTTCCATCCATGATACTGTGGACTGGCAATTGTTCCAGTCATGATACTGTGGATTGAAAATTGTTCCAGCCATGATACTATGGATTAACAATTGTTCCAGCTATGATACAATGGATTGACAATTGTTCTAGTCATGATACTAAGGATTGACAATTGTTCCAGCCATGATACTATGGATTGACAATTGTTCCAGTCATGATGCAATGGATTGACAATTGTTCCAGCCATGATACTATGGATTGACAATTGTTCCAGCCATGATACTATGGATTGACAATTGTTCCAGCCATGATACTATGGATTGACAATTGTTCCAGCCATGATACTATGGATTGACAATTGTTCCAGCCATGATTCTATGGATTGACAATTGTTCCAGCCATGATACAATGGATTGACAATTGTTCCAGCCATGATACTATGGATTAACAATTGTTCCAGCCATGATACAATGGATTGAAGGCAATCGTGATGTACTAAGGATTGAGGGATACTATGGATTAACAATTGTTCCAGCCATGATACTATGTGACAATGTTCCAGCCATGATGAATGGATTGACAGTCCAGCCATATACTATGGATTGACAATTGTTCCAGCCATGATACTATGGATTGACAATTGAACTGGATTGACAATTGTTCCAGTCTGATACAATGGATTGACCCCAGCCATGATTCTGATACAATTGTTCTGATTCTATCATTGCCAACAATGGATTGACAATCGTTGGATTAACAATTGTTCCAGTCATGATACTAAGGATTGACAATTGTTCCAGCCATGATACTATGGATTGACAATTGTTCCAGCCATGATACTATGGATTAACAATTGTTCCAGCCATGATACTATATATATATCAGTAAGGCCTGAGTGGTTGAGGGGAGAGGACGTGTGTGTTGAGTGAAGTCCTAGGCCTTCAATATCAGAACTGCTTATCTCACCCGACTGATAACTCATCATGCAACAAATATCGTTGGAGCGCAGCTGAATTGCTGCTGGAACTCTTATGTGTGAACTGTGACTAGTGATATACCTAGTGAAACACAAACATGTTGATTTGAAGTGGCTGTAGGAGGCCTACCTTCACTCCACCTCGCCTGTCTCCCCTCCTTCCTCGATTTGGAACTCAGCCATTCGCCTCTATTTACTTATGGTCTAGAGGCGGTTTTTGCCAGACCACATAAATGCTTGAGTGCCCGTGTCAGTCCTCTGTGCCGCACTCCACTCATCTTACGAATATGTCTCCTGTGTGCCTACCTGCCTGCTACAAGCAAATATCCAAGTGGTTGACACGGGCTTAGCAAGCACATTCAAGCAGGCTTGAAAGCAGCATTCCAAGCAAGCCAGAACAAGCTAAGGTAGCCTGCAGTTACAGCTGTCCTAAGGCCCAGCATCTCTACGTATATGTTCTACATGCTGCTGGCATACCAGTGTTTCCTGTAGTGGCTTAGTTAAGAACAATTTAACGAGCATTGCAGTACTGACTTTTTAAGTGGGACATGCCAGAGGTTCACCTATAAACATAGTAAGTTTGTGCTAGAAGTGGTAAGTGCTGCAAATTTGTTGTAACTATTTGCACGAGTGGATTTCACTGACTTAGGACATTGTGCTACCATCAGTACCTACGTAGGCTTAAAATGAGTGAGGAATGTCTGGCCTGCTGGGTGACCTTGAAAATGGCACTATAAGACCCGCATGCCACTTACACCCATACTGCGTGTGTCTAGTGAGGTGAATGTCCCTTCCTCGACTTTCCTATTCACCGGTATCCCTTAACTCGTCGCCATTATCTACATATGGGATAAGGGCGAGTTTAGCTGATCCAGGCTAAACAGCGCTCCAAGCCAGCCAGTGAAGGCCAAGTTACACTGCAGCTACATCTGTTCTGAATCCCAGAATGCCTTTGTGAACGTTCTACAGTGTTCCGGCCGTACCTTCGGTGTTGTGAGAACTAGTTCTTATGTAGTGAAAATTTGTCTGTCATTCCAAGACACGTGTGCTAGATGTGTTAAGTGCTGCGGGTTTGGAGTAATTAACAAGTAGTACAGTGTTGGTAACTCTCGAGACGACTGTGAGCCCAGTGAATGACCTTGAAAATCGCACTGCGACCCGCAGGCCACTATACCCATATTGCCTGTGTCTAGCGAGGTGAATATCCCTTCCTTGTCCCTTCTCTCTTATGGAATAAAGGCGGTTTCGCTGACCCAAAGTAACAGACTAACTCTTCCATCTCAAGCAGCTGAACTAAAAGTGACCTATGGATGTGAACGAAGTAAATGATGGTGAAGGCGAATTCGTACGTTTTAGAAGTAAGGGAGCTTTGAAAAAAGAAAGAGGATTTCAAAGGAGGGTTGCTGCAAGAAACAACGAGAGCAACAACAACCATTGCAGAACGGTTAGGGTTGATTTCCTTGCTAACACTGAATTTGAGGTCAAGTTTAGATGGTTTTACGAAGCTTCATTAGACAACCCAGAGGAAAACCTTCGGATTCGCTTTCGTCATGACGAGGATAATTACGTTTTTGTTACTAACGACCCAACATTCATAGAAAAACTTCTTACTCATAAATATGCTAACATCCAACTCCAAGCTGCCCCACCAAGATCACCTAAAGTGCTTATTGTTATCCACAATGTCAATAAGTACTTGGATCCTAAATTCCTGTTGTCAGATCAAGTTGCAAACCCTCGTCGACTTCCAAATGATCTGATATTGGCTGAGTGGATTGGCCAAGGGACTCCACCATCATATATCTACTCTCGTGCAGCGCTTAACAGGAGTTACAAAATAACTTTGTACAAACCACCTCACCGTAGATGCTACAAGTGTCAGCGCTGGGGTCACGTTGCTTTTAAATGCTTTAGTAAGTCACACTGGTGTGCAGTGTGTGCCAAGGCCCATCCTTCTCACCAGTGCTATGATATGATCAAGAAACACCAGACCGTTGCATTAGAATGTATCAATTGTAAGACTCCAGGAGTCACAGCTGCTCATGCTGACTGCAGAGCGAAAGCTGCCCACATCGCCAGCCGCAGAGCTCCCGCCTCACCCATCACCCCCCATGATGAGGCAATAGGCCTACCAGATACTTCATGTCTGAATACTGACCCATGCCTGAACTCAGACAATATGGTTGAGCGAGTCACTCTGGGAGTACATCAACAGAGCACGATCACGTCTGCTATCAACACTAGTAATGCTGCTGGTGTTGACACCATCTGTCTGGCTGAGTCAGCTGTCAGTCAGCCACCTGGCTCAGCTGATCGGGACTTCATACCTCCAGATGACGCTAGTCTTGCTGGGGTGGTACACAACATGCAGCTGCGCATAACAGTACTGGAGAAGTACTGGCCTGGTGGCTAAAGCTTCCGCTTCACACACGGAGGACCCGGGTTCGATTCCCGGCGGGTGGAAACATTTCGACACGTTTCCTTACACCTGTTGTCCTGTTCACCTAGCAGCAAATAGGTACCTGGGTGTTAGTCGACTGGTGTGGGTCGCATCCTGGGGGACAAGATTAAGGACCCCAATGGAAATAAGTTAGACAGTCCTCGATGACGCACTGACTTTCTTGGGTTATCCTGGGTGGCTAACCCTACGGGGTTAAAAATCCGAACGAAATCTTATCTTATCTTATCTTAACAACTTGAGCACCATGAGGAAAAACTTACAGAGGTTGCAAATGAGTACATCAACCCACAGATTGTCAGCCATTATGAAAATGAGTGTGGTGATGATGAACAAACTGATGGTTGCAGTGGTGTTAATAATTACAAAAACGATGAATCTGATAGTGATTTAGATTTTTAGATTTTGCCACCGAAGTGGCTAGTTTATTGTGCACCCCATATCCTTCTTGTGGACGGTAGCGCGAGAGCATGTGGATACACAAAAGGCCTAGGAACTAGGCCCCAAAGGGTTAACAGGAATACATATGGATTTATATCTACATATCTATAGTTCACTTATCTGTTACAAGCAAATTTAGGAAATTTGCTTAGTATATCTGGTATCTTATTTTCATTAATAAGATATCTTGACATGTCACATAGGTTATTATACTGTCTGTCTCTGTATTCCTCAATAAGTGGACAATTAAGCACATAGTGTTCAAGAGAGTGACCATATGCCTGATAGTGGTGTTTACAATCACAGTGAAGATGATAAGGGCAGTGAAGACCATCATGATAGTCAACCTAATGAGTGTAATGTATTGGTAGATACCGAGTGTGGAGATGGCCCGGTTGTTGATAATGGTGTATGTATCACTGGTCATAATGATGAGGGAAGTGATACATGTGATGATAGTGATGAGTGTAATAAAAGCGGAGAGGTGAGTGCAAGGGATAGTGTCACCTTCCATACATTCACAAAGAGCGCAGTGACGTCTGTATACAAAGACTCCCAAGAGGTCTCACAAATGGAAGTGCACTTAGGAGACTCGTGGATAAGGATAATACTGATGATATTGATATTGATTATATCTGTTTGTTATTTAGTAAGTTTTTTCATTTTGCTGAGAAATTGAATACTATCCCTGGACTTTTATAATGGAACCAAACTCGTATAAACTATTCATTTTAAGTTGGAATATTGCGTCACTTAGAAAAAGATTTTCTGACCTGCATCATAAAGTAACCACTCAATCCATTGATATTGTGTGTCTACAAGAGTGCAGAGTCCCTGAAAAATCCCAACCCCCTAAATTGCCATCGTTTGTTGCATATAACCTCAAATCTACTAATTCTTGTGTTCTATATATTAAAAAATCACTTCCCCATCAACTTCTTGCACATAAGAAAACAGAGGAGCTACAGTATCACGGTGTTAGGATTTATATTGGGAACTCTGCTCTCAACATATTTAACTTGTATGCTCCTGCTGATAAGTTTAATTACTTGGAGCTCCCAACTTGTGCTCAGTCTGAACCTACTCTCATTATTGGTGATTATAATGCAAGACA
>NC_091296.1:13354368-13524368 GCF_038502225.1 Cherax quadricarinatus
TCGGACTTTACTCTGTTGACGACTACTCTCTGTGTTCTGTTAGTGAGGAAATTATAGATCCATCGACCGACTTTTCCTGTTATTCCTTTAGCACGCATTTTGTGCGCTATTACGCCATGGTCACACTTGTCGAAGGCTTTTGCGAAGTCTGTATATATTACATCTGCATTCTTTTTATCTTCTAGTGCATTTAGGACCTTGTCGTAGTGATCCAATAGTTGAGACAGACAGGAGCGACCTGTTCTAAACCCATGTTGCCCTGGGTTGTGTAACTGATGGGTTTCTAGATGGGTGGTGATCTTGCTTCTTAGGACCCTTTCAAAGATTTTTATGATATGGGATGTTAGTGCTATCGGTCTGTAGTTCTTTGCTGTTGCTTTACTGCCCCCTTTGTGGAGTGGGGCTATGTCTGTTGTTTTTAGTAACTGTGGGACGACCCCCGTGTCCATGCTCCCTCTCCATAGGATGGAAAAGGCTCGTGATAGGGGCTTCTTGCAGTTCTTGATGAACACGGAGTTCCATGAGTCTGGCCCTGGGGCAGAGTGCATGGGCATGTCATTTATCGCCTGTTCGGCCCGGTGGTCTGGTGGCTAAAGCTCCTGCTTCACACACGGAGGGCCCGGGTTCGATTCCCGGCGGGTGGAAATTCCGACACGTTTCCTTACACCTATTGTCCTGTTCACCTAGCAGCAAATAGGTACCTGGGTGTTAGTCGACTGGTGTGGGTCGCATCCTGGGGGACAAGATTAAGGACCCCAATGGAAATAAGTTAGACAGTCCTCGATGACGCACTGACTTTCTTGGGTTATCCTGGGTGGCTAACCCTCCGGGGTTAAAAATCCCAACGAAATCTTATCTTATCTTATTTGGCGTCAGGATAACATCGGATAGGCTTGTGCTAACCAAATTTTGTGGGTGTATGATCCACTTTAATATTTGTATTTATAACTCATTACAATTGTGACCAGGTGTGGACGTATCAGAGGCTCATTACTTTGTAATTTGTTCATGACTGTAACCATGTATAGGAGTGAGGCTGATTCATTACCTCTGTAACTTGCCATGATTGTGACCAGATCTACCTGGAGTTTATTACCTTTGTAACTAGTTCAGCTATCATAACTTTGGGGTCCAGTCCCTGGACCCATTATGTACCTTTGTAATCTTTTGACTACCGCCCACAGGATGGGTATGGGTGCATAATCAAGATATTAAACTAAACTGTGTGTGTGTGTGTGTGTGTGTACTCGCCTAATTGTGGTTGCAGGGGTCGAGACTCAGCTCCTGGCCCCGCCTCTTCACTGATCGCTACTGGGTCCTCTCTCTCTCTGCTTCCTGAGCTTTGTCATACCTGTGTGTGTGTGAGTGTGTGTGTGTCTGTCTGTGTGTGTACTCACCTATTTGTGGTTGCGTGTGTGTGTGTGTGTGTTTGTGTGTACTCACCTAGTTGAGGTTGCAGGGGTCGAGTCCAAGCTCCTGGCCCCACCTCTTCACTGATCGCTACTAGGTCCTCTCTCTCTGCTTCCTGAGCTGTATCATACCTCTTCTTAAAACTATGTATGGTTCCTGCCTCCACTACTTCACTTGCTAGGCTATTCCACTTCCTGACAACTCTATGACTGAAGCCTCTCAAACCTGACATCAACAACAACAAGTCACATCCCTCAAGAATGAAGATCAGCAACTCTAATGATGTGGCCAAAGATCTGATGCATAACTTGGCTAGAGTTTCCCAAGAGCTACATTTACTATCTGAGTTTCTCCAGTCCAAACGTATTTAGGAATTTAATTATAAACTGAGAGAGAAATCAGGAAGTCTGGCTTCAAAACCCATGAACAGCCAATTTACATCTTAGAACAAAATATTAGTAATGCTCTAAACATTCAGTCTCGGCTGAGTGGTTGAGGGGAGTAGACGTGTGCTGGGGATCTGGACCTACTAATTAGCAGGCCTACCCATTTCTCCCGACTGATAAGTCATCATTAAAACTCCTACTGTTGGAAGACAGCTTCAGTGTTGTGAGAACTCTTATGTGCGAGCTGTGACTAAGGATATACCTAGTGAAACACTGGAAATAGTTTTCCTTTTTGCAAAGGCCCTCACAGGCCTCTGCTTCCCCTCTGCCTTTCATTTGACCTCAGCCTTTTGCCTCTATCAACATACAGTGTAGAGGCGAATTTTGCTAGTCCACTGCTACTCGTGCCTCTCAAAATGCTCACAACTC
Source organism: Cherax quadricarinatus (assembly GCF_038502225.1). Taxonomy (NCBI): domain Eukaryota; kingdom Metazoa; phylum Arthropoda; class Malacostraca; order Decapoda; family Parastacidae; genus Cherax; species Cherax quadricarinatus. Next base: position 13,356,594 of record NC_091296.1, read on the forward strand.
ATCGCTTTACCAACCTGAGGAATAACGATGAGTGTGCAGTCCTACGTGAGTTGGTAACCCAGGTGTCCACACGCTGAAAATTCGTCTTTCACTCCAAGACACGTGTGCTAGAAGTTCTGCAAGTTTGGAGTGACAATCTGTACGAGTATTGCAGTGTTTGGTAACTCTTGAGAAGTCTGCCTCAGCCTGTGACCTTGAGCGAGGCACTGCATCTCCTGCCTGAGACTTTCGCCCATATTGACTATGTGAAGAAAGGCGAATGTGCGTGCTCAGTTACCCCTGCTGTTCTCCTGTATCTGCAACTCTCCGCCTTTAAACTCAGCCGTTTCACCTCTATCAACGACGTGCAGTGTAGAGGTGTATTTTGCTGCCCCGCTGGTACTCGATTATGTGAGTTCTGCAAGTGCTGCAGATTTGTTGTAACTATTTGCATGAGTGGAATATGCTGACTTAGGACATTGTGCTACCATCAGTACCTACATAGGCTTAAAATGAGTGAGGAATGTCTGGCCTGCTGGGTGACCTTGAAAATGGCACTATAAGACCCGCATGCCACTTACACCCATACTGCGTGTGTCTAGTGAGGTGAATGTCCCTTCCTCGACTTTCCTATTCACCGGTATCCCTTAACTCGTTGCCATTATCTACATATGGGATAAGGGCGAGTTTAGCTGATCCAGGCCAAACAGCGCTCCAAGCCAGCCAGTGAAGGCCAAGGCTACATCTGTTCTGAATCCCAGAATGCCTTTGTGAACGTTCTACAGTGTTCTGGCCGTACCTTCGGTGTTGTGAGAACTAGTTCTTATGTAGTGAAAATTTGTCTGTCATTCCAAGACACGTGTGCTAGATGTGTTAAGTGCTGCGGGTTTGGAGTAATTAACAAGTAGTACAGTGTTGGTAACTCTCGAGACGACTGTGAGCCCAGTGAATGACCTTGAAAATCGCACTGCGACCCGCAGGCCACTATACCCATATTGCCTGTGTCTAGCGAGGTGAATATCCCTTCCTTGTCCCTTCTTCCTCGATTTGGATCTCAGCCGTTCGCCTCTATTTGCTTGTGGTCTAGAAGCGGTTTTTTGCCAGACCACATGGGTGCTTGAGTGCCCGTGTCCTCTGTGCCGCACTCCGCTCATCTTGCGAGTGTCTCCTGTGTGCCTGCCTGCCTGCTGCAAGCAGGTGTCCGGGTGGTTGGCGCGGGCTTGGAGAGCACAGTCAAGCAAGCTTGAGGGCAGCACTAAAAGCTAGCCAGAACAAGCTAAGGCAGCCTGCAGTTATAGCTGTCCTAGGGCCCAGCATGTCTGTGTATACGTTCTGCAGTGCTGCTGGCATACCAGTGTTTCCTGTAGTGGCTTGAGAACAATTTGACGAGCATGCCAGAGGTTCACTTATAAACATAGTAAGCTTGTGGTGATTGGCTTGTACACAGTGAACATTCATCTGTCATATGTGTGCTAGAAGTGTTAAGTGCTGCTTTCCCCAACAGTTAATTGTCATTTGTAAGCCTGTATTAAGACTTTAAAAGGCTCGAGTGTACTTCAGTGTAGTGACTCCTTACATTTGATAAATCAGTGTAATACATGCTCTGCTCAGTGTAACTGAACTATTAAATATGGTTACATAATTAAGTTGCTTGTCCTAGTGTCATTTTTTTTTTTTTTTTTTTTTATTTTATTTAAAATACAATACATAGCTTAACATAAAAAACCCTTAAACTAGGGTTGATACACATTGTATATAAACACATTTTGAAACAATCTCTCAGAACGTACAATAGCAAATAAACACAATATTAACAAACACAAGAGGTTACACAATTATACTAGAAAATATCGCTTGTGACAAAACATAACATTAAGAAGATGGGCAATCTTAACCCTATGTACACAAGAACAACAACAAGAACATAACATGTAGGTGACCCCTGTAGCAGGTTCAATAATATAAATAAAACCATAATCCCTTCGGGTATACACTATTTACATAATATACTGGGACATATTGCCAATGCACAATACAATACAATAAGAAGAATAGTATGATAAATATATAAATATATCGGTTACTCACAACCAACACAAATAATCGATAACCGAAAGAACCTACATCACAATCTCATGATAAAACAAAGTACATACTCTTACTCACCTAACTCCCAGTACATAAGTTCCCTACAGTCACACATACTCGCCTTACCACAAGTCTTACGAGTCAGCCACAAAACTAGAAAAGCCATAATCATTCCGCACTCATCTACAGGCTATACACATTATATAACATAGCAATAAAATGCTCAGTATAAACACATAAAACCCCGTTTGCCAGGCCATAGCCGAAAGGTACATCAAGTACTTCAACAAAGAAAGAAGGCAGTAGACTCTGACTTAAGACATCTATAACACATATAACTTCACCACCACATCCACTCACACAACCACATTTTCCTCAACCACGCATTACACAGATACACACAGTAAACCAGCCGTTGTGCATACCCAACCCCGGAGACAAGCCCGTTCCATCCCCTAAAATTCACTCCCCCCCCCCTTTCACAACGTTAACAATGCTCTCACACTCATACTACGGTACCCTGCTGAAAAAGCCTGGTCCCAGCGACTTCCATATATTTCCCGATTATAACACAACGTTCTATAAATGGTCCCCGCCAACACCCTTTTGCGCACCTCCCAATCCCCATTCCTTCTCATTGCCCAGGATACAAAAACAAAATCCGCAATTATATACGTGATTGCACGTTGCACAGGCGCCTCGACGCCTCCCACGTCCAAACTTAACGCCCTCAATACTAATATCCCGCCTCCTCCCACTGTCCTCAGAACCTTACCCATCCATTCCCTGATACTCCCCAAATTATCACAAAAATACACTACATGAAACGCAGTCTCCTCATCCCCGCACACCCGACACGCGCCCTCCACCATCAACCCTCTTTCCTTAAGTGCAGCACCCGACGGCAGTATACCATGGAGAAAACGGAAAAATACCTCTCGCACATTTGGACGCACGCGCATCAACCGTAATCTTTCCCATATATCCTTCCACGCATACATAGGGTAGATACTCTCAGCCTTCACGACTACCTTCGCCCTTACAACACGCTCTAAAACACCCACTCGAACTTTATTAGGGTCCCGTACATGCAGCAACGCCCGCAACACGTCTTCACACACTTTCATCTCCGACCCTCCCCACCACATTCGCACCTCTTCATGCAAGCCATTCACGCCCCTCCCTGCATGACCCCGCACACGGCGTAACCCCCACTTCAAATAAATGCACTTGACTCTTAACCGTAAATCAATCAACCCCAATCCTCCTCTGTTGACCGGTAAAGTAACCACACTCCTACTCAACCATTCACACCCGGAACCCCAAAGAAAATGGAAAACCCTCTTTAACAGCCTCGTAACATCCGGACCTGCTAACGGATATACCGCAGCCACGTGCCAGACTTTACTGTATAACAACACATTCACAACAATCGCACGCTGATGTACTGTCAAATGAGTTGGTCTCAACCCATCCAATCGCCCCACCACTCGATCCACAACAAGTCCAGAATTAACCATCCTCGCCTCTCTCGCACTACGCATATACACTATTCCACACACTTTTATCCTGTCCACCATATTCCAACGTACATTCCTTCCCCAACTCTCTCTTCCCACCCAATCTCCTAAGACCAGTAATTTTGATTTTTCCACATTAACTCTTAACCCGGTAACCCCCGCGAAATTATCAATAACGTCTCCAACCGCACGTAAACTCCTCTGCGTTCGCACGAGTATTGTCGTGTCATCCACATACCCTATTATTCCCTGCACTCCACTTCCTACTCCCCAATCAACCTCCATACACGCTTCCACCTTTCTATAGAAAGGGTCTGTTAAACAGGCAAACAACAATTGAGACAGGGGACAACCCTGCCTAATACCCCGACCCATGGATACCCACTTCCCCAATTTCCCATTTACTTGTACACACACTCCCACACCTGTATACAATGTCTCTGCCCAACGTACCACCTCCTCCCCAAAACCCTGCCTCCTTAATATATACCACAACACCTCACGTTCTACACTATCATATGCCGCCTGCCAATCTAACGCTAAGACACCCCCCCCCTGCTCCCCTCCCGACCCTTCCACAAAATTCTTTATAATACTATGCCCGTCATACATCGTCCTCCCAGACACACCATATTGTCCTCTCGCAACCACTCTATCCACCACACACTTCATCCTATTTCCTAAAATTTTTGCAAAAATCTTATAATCAGCACACAGCAATGATATTATTCTAAAGTCCCGCACCGTGTCCTGTTTCTTACCTTTTGGCACTAAAACCACAACCGCAGTTCCTTGCAACCTGCCCATCCTCCCCTCCCTTTTCATCGTATTCATTAGTTCTACTAAGAAGGACTTCAACACATTCCAATGGCTCACATAAAACTCGCAGGGCAAGCCATCCAGACCTGGAGCCTTACCACGTGCCATCCCCTCCAAAGCCCTCCACACCTCCCCTTCTTCAATATCCCCCCCCAACGCCATGCGATCACTGCTACTTAGCACACAAGATACATTCTCCCCCAACCTCCCGAAAGCCTCCCCATCCACCCCTACACTCAGTAAATTTTTTCCAAACCACCTATCAACGTAATCACTCATTGCCTCCGTTGTTCTTAACTCATGTCCCGCCCTATATCCACCTAAGTCCTCATGTACCACCAGCCTATCAATTTCCATAGCCATACGTCGCTGCCTCTGTCCCCTTAACACACAGGCCGATGGTCGGTCACCCCACACCGCCTCTTCAATTCCACCCTGCACTCTCACCGCATCAAATCTATCATTCTGCAAATCACGAATCCTTCCTTTTAACAACTCAATTTCCTCCATGGGATACTGCCCTGCCTGCACGCCCCTCTCATAACAACTTTGCAACCTACCCTCGAAATACTGCTGCAACCCGTACGTCATCCAACCCTGGTACTTTCCCCATCGCACATAAAACCGCCGGATCCTCTCCTTAGCTACCCCATCCCACCACCCCAGCAAGTCACCTACATCCCTACCCTCTCCCCACAAATTCTCCCACATTGTCCTAAAATCTAACCCCACCTCCTCCACCCCAAGAAGTCTCACATTTAACTTCCAATACCCTGGATACCTCTTAGGTAAGCTGGCCCAAGTCAAGTCCGTATAAACAGCTCTATGATCCGTGTAAACAGCTTCCACCGTACGCACACACATCACTCGCACACTTCTCGTCACATATAACCTATCGAGCCTGGCCGCGTATCCCTGTCTATGAAACGTATGCTCAACCATTAGATCCCCACCTTCAATAACATCCCTTAACCCCACGCCCAGCAAAAGATCCCTTAGGCTAACCAAAAAACACCCTGCCCCCCGTGGCTCCACATCCTTTCTACGTACTATACAATTCCAATCACCGCCCACGATTGTTACCGAGGGAAGAGATCTCAAATAATAAACCAAAACATCACGCACAAATTCATTCTTCACCCGTACATCACGCTCCGCCGGCGCATACACACAAACCACTGCCAGTCGCTCACCTCTCCACCATCCATCTACCCGGAGTACCCTACCCTCCTCCCCTCCCTCACATCTAATTACAACAAACGGGCTTGTCTCCCGAATCAGAATTCCAACCCCACCTTTCAAACGGTCCGAATAAGCCACAAACACACGATATCCGTCCACATTCAAATCCCGACCCGCCTTAAAGTTATGCTCCTGCATGAATACAATATCTATGGCATGACGCCTCAGAAACCCCTGGAGCCACAAACGCTTCACATTCATACACAACCCATTTACATTCACAGTCATACACCTGAAACCTTCTTGAAGGGTTTTACACGCTGCCCTGTAACTCCTTTCATAGACACGTCACCAGCCTTCCTATTTTTCCCACCATGCTCACCACAGTGAGCTCTATTCCCTCCCCGGTCGAACACCTGACCGGACACACCTGTGGCGCCTCCACTCACCACATCAGCCCACGGTTTCTTCCCCGGTCTTTGCGCCGGGGTCAAGACATCATCGGAATCAGAGTGCGTTGCCGCCCTCTTCCGCCGAACACTCTCTGCATCCATGGTCTGGTCGGGGGATGCCTCACAATGCACCTCCGCCGCCACCTCGACCACGGTCACCATTCCCGTAGACGAGGCACCTGCAGTCAGCTGGCTGTCTCTCCTCTCGTCCTCACTCTCCTCAGGTCCCACCACCGATTGTACATCATCTCCAGCTCTCTTCGTCTCCAAAAACTTTTCCGTCAACTGCTCCAGAGCCACATCCTCTGCTCGTTCTCCTCCACTCAACTTGGTCTCCCCTTCCACCAAAGCGGAGACTGTAGATTCTACAGGCATTGATGGGCTCGACCCCACCGTCGGGAACTCTCTCTCCACCTCCTCGCTCCAAGACGAACTATGGCCCTTTACAGGCGTCCCGCTGGCAGGCCCCGCCTTCGGGTCAGGCCCTCGCTCCGTCCTTCTGTCTGCAACCTGTCGTTGCTGCTGCCTCTCACACTGTGCTGCCATATGGTCATAAGCACCACATAGCCTGCAGGTCTTGCGCTGCCCTGCGTAATACACCATCACTTGCGTCCTAAAGTCGTCCAAGATGACAAACGACGGGATGGGATGCCTCAGCGTCATCTTTAGGTTGAACGTACCCTCCGGCCAGCCGGCGTACGCCCCATCCACCCAGGTACCTGCCGTTGCCAGATGCACAGTACCATAACGTTCAAAAACGTTCCGTATATCTGCCTCGTCAGCTTCGAAAGGCACGTTGCGTACCTTCACCCAAGTGTAGTGTCGCGACACGTCAATTAAACGAACTCGTATTGCCGAGTTTACGTCCACACAGCCATCTTGATACTGCTCCACCAGGCGCTCATACACTGCCGTCGATCGTAGCTTAACGAATATTCGGTAAGCCCCGTTGAGCGATACTCCATACAAATCTTGATCAGCAATGCCGTATGTGTCGCGAATAATCAAAGGTAGAAGCACCTGTGCGGACTGAGGCGTAATTACACCCCGCACTAAATCAAAGCACACAGTGTTGACGCGCCTTCTGATAGTCTGCGCCATCTTGTGAAAATCAATCTGCGCAAGAAGGCCTCTCAACCAGGAGCGTGTGCGCAGCACAACCTCACGGCAATAAAGCGATGAGGTCAATCATCCTAGTGTCATTGCTGTGTTTTCTAATACATTTTCTCGTTCAGACTGAAACTTTACTGCTAAATTCCCAGTAATATTTCAAATTGCAGTGTTCATCTGTGGTGTGAGTGTGTAACTTATGCTTTGTATTTTTACTGTGAACAAGCTTACTGCTGCATAATGTTCAGTTTCATGAATACTTTCTTACTTGAGTAATTCGGTTACCTTTCAACTGTGTTAAGCAAGAGTCAGCCTGTTAACATCTATGTTCCTTGCCATCGCATCTAGTGGGTCTAGCGCCTAGTTAAAATTGTAATAGTAACAATTTGCAATCATTATACTTCTAGTTATACATTGTGTAAATTGTTTTAGACTATTTGATCAACTGGATTGTAGTGTTTAACTTCTGATACACTAATTTAATGACTGCAGACACGCACTGACACATAATAAACTCATTAAAACGCTGGTAACTCCAGAAGCTGGGCCTAATGTGTGACCTTGAGAAGTTCAGTGTGTTTATTACGACCAGCGGTGTACCACTCTCAACAATCAATATTTGCACCAATAACTCATTACAGTTGTGACCGGGTGTGGAAGTGTGAATTGCTCATTACTCTATAATTTGTTCATGATTGTAGCATGTATAAACGTAAGTAACCATTCTACAGAATTCATTACCTTTGTAACTTGTGAGCTCATTACCTTTGTACCTAGTTCAGCTATCAAAACTTTGGGGGCCCAGTCCCTGGACCCATTACGTACCTCTGTAATCTGTAAATACCTTTGTAACTTGTCATGATTGTGACCAGACCTACCTGGAGTTCATTACCTTTGTAAATTGTGAGTTCATTACCTTTGTAAATTGTGAGTTCATTACCTTTGTAAATTGTGAGTTCATTACCTTTGTAAATTGTGAGTTCATTACCTCTGTAACTTGCTCAGCTATCAAAACTTTGGAGTCCAGTCCCTGGACCAATTATGTACCTCTGTAATCTTTTGACTACCGCCCACAGGATGGGTATGGGGTGCATAATAAACATATTAAACTAACTAACCACTCTCACCTATATTTACATCAACAAAAGTGTATTCTAAGTGATAAAGTGTACACTTGGTGTACTTGGTAACACTTGTCATACATAGTAACGCGTGTGTAAGTGAGATTGTTTAGGTATTGGTTCATCTATCTACAGCTGCACACTTATGCTTGCATACATGTATAACATAGTAACGTGTGAGTTACCCAGGATGGACCAAGGAAGTCGACCAGAATGATTTATCTCATTGTCATTGTAACATTACCTAGTTTTTTTTTTTTTTGTTTCTTTTTTCAAGTAATACTGTTTACAATCTATGGTTGGGGTAAGAGGTTGTCTTCAGCATTCATTGTGATGTCTGCTATTAATATTATTTCAGTGAGGTACATTAGGTGGCAGTAGCCTGAACTAACTCAAGTGGAAGTTATCATTGAATTTGAACCTCATGTTTAATGTGATGTATGTCAGAATTCTAATTTTATGCTCAATATTACCTACTTTGTCTCTCTCTCTCTCTCTTTTCATCTTTGTAATTTGTGATAAGGTGTAAGACCTCGCCTGTACCATCCATTATATCATTATATGTACCATATTATTAACACACATACAAGAGGTCTCTGAGTGTATTTTTGGTGGGGTGTGTGTCGTAATGAGTGGTGGTGGTCTGGGTTGAGTATGGTTGGAGGTGTTCATTGAACTTGAGCACTTGTGTCTTATGATCTATTTTGGACTTCTGACTTTGCAGTGAATATTTGCTCTTGCATAAGCTATAAGGGAAAGATAAGCGAGGAATTCTTGTGTTGTGAGTCTTACACCAGATATCATCACTGGCAAACATGGCAACTGTCATAGAGGAACCTATTTCTGCAGGTGATGGAAAAGATGATAGCTTCCAGACCTTTAAAAGTAAACAAAAGAGAAAAAGTGAGAAAGGGCTAGAGCGTCGACGTAGTCAGACTCACTTGACTCGTACACAATGTGACACTAAACGTCCTTGGTGCACAGAGGCTGCAAGAAGTCTTTCTTCAAAGGAAGAATGTGTTAAGCTGAACTTCCCTGACAACACCCCGCTGCCTGCTAAGTGTGCATGGCTAATGGAAGCTGTAAACAAGCATCCTAACTCAAGGATCCAATTTAGGAAAAACACACACAACTTTGGTATCAGAGGCCACTCCCTCAACTACCTTAAGCCATACCTTAGTAACAGAACTTAATATGTGTATGCAAATGATGCAAACTCTTCCACCCAACCAATCACAGTAGGAGTCCCACAAGGAAGCATCCTTGGACCTCTCCTCTTTCTCATCTACATCAATGATCTACCGAATGCATCACAGCTACTCAAACCCATATCATTTGCAGATGACACTACATATGTCTCTTCCCACCCAAACACAGTCATACTAGCAAACACAGTCAATGCTGAATTGCAGAAAATATCTGCCTGGATGATGACTAACAAACTTACCCTGAACACTGATAAAACCTATTTCATTCAGTTTGGAAACAAAGCTGCAAATGATCCAATTAACATAATGCTAAATGTATCATCAGTCACAAGACTCACAGAGGGAAAATTCCTAGGTATCCACCTTGACAGTAGCCTAAAGTTCCGGACATACAACAAATCACCAAGACTGTAGCCATACTATCAAAGATAAGGTACTACGTTCCACAATCAGCTCTCGTGGCACTGTACCATTCACTCATATACCCTTAACCTACATATGGAATTTGTGAATGGGGATTAACAACATCAAATCACCTAAAACCCCTAATAACCCAGCAAAAGGCAGCAGTAAGAATAACAAATTCCCACTCCCGCCAGCATACTCCACCAATTTTCAAAAGTCTGAATCTGCTCACCATTAACCCTTAAACTGTCCAAACGTAGATCAACGTTTTTTTCAACATTTGAAAGTATGTATGTAAAAAAACGTAATTTCTTTTTTTTTACATTTGAAAATGTGTAAAAAAAACTTTGATCTACTTTTTTTTTTGTTATATTTGAAAATATGTAAAAAAACATAGATCCACTTTCGGAGCACTACACATGTGAACGTAAATTTCTTTGGACAGTTTAAGGGTTAAGAACATCCATACTTATTCATGTGCCTACTACATACACAGAACAATACACGCAAATATAACCCCCCCCCCACTCAAACTTCTCACCAACCTAAACAGGACACATGACCATAACACAAAACACAGATCTCTTTTTGATATACCTCCTGTCCATATCACACTGTGTAAAAACTATGCACATAAAGGGCCCCAAAATATGGAATTCATTACCAGAAGATATTAAAAGTAACCCAGTCTGAAAATCAATTTAAGACTTCTCAAAAGCCACTTAATCACCCTAGACTAAATGCTAAATACTCAGTACACATTCACCTATGTACTCCCACATCATAACTGAAACAATCACATTGAACCTTTTATCCATTGTTGACAGGAATATAATTGAATCATTGTTTTCACAAAAGCATTTTAGAATATAAATATTTTTTTTATTAACACACTGGCCGATTCCCACCAAGGCAGGGTGGCCCGAAAAAGAAAAACTTTCACCATCATTCACTCCATCACTGTCTTACCAGAAGGGTGCTTTACACTACAGTTTTTAAACTGCAACATTAACACCCCTCCTTCAGAGTGCAGGCACTGTACTTCCCATCTCCAGGACTCAAGTCCGGCCTGCCAGTTTCCCTGAATCCCTTCATAAATGTCACTTTGCTCACACTCCAACAGCACGTCAAGTATTAAAAACCATTTGTCTTCATTCACTCCTATGAAACACGCTCACGCATGCCTGCTGGAAGTCCAAGCCTCTCGCACACAAAACCTCCTTTACCCCCTCCCTCCAACCTTTCCTAGGCCGACCCCTACCCCGCCTTCCTTCCACTACAGACTGATACACTCTTGAAGTCATTCTGTTTCGCTCCATTCTCTCTACATGTCCGAACCACCTCAACAACCCTTCCTCAGCCCTCTGGACAACAGTTTTTGTAATCCCGCACCTCCTTCTAGCTTCCAAACTACGAATTCTCTGCATTATATTCACACCACACATTGCCCTCAGACATGACATCTCCACTGCCTCCAGCCTTCTCCTCGCTGCAACATTCATCACCCATGCTTCACACCCATATAAGAGCGTTGGTAAAACTATACTCTCATACATTCCCCTCTTTGCCTCCAAGGACAAAGTTCTTTCTCTCCACAGACTCCTAAGTGCACCGCTCACCCTTTTTCCCTCATCAATTCTATGATTCACCTCATCTTTCATAGACCCATCCGCTGACATGTCCACTCCCAAATATATAAATATATCTTTGTATTATACAATTTTTTAATTCATTTATAATTAATATTCTACTGTACAACTATGAAATAATTACTATCCTACTGTACAACTATGATATACTCCTTAGTATTAAGTAGACTGTAAGCCAATAATGTTAAGTTGGCCCATAATGCCTAGGCATAATAGAGGCTCTCTTTGCATTGCAACCCACTATTGTAAATACAAAATCTCAATGTACTGTTTGCAAAGACATAAAAAAAAAAATAAATGGTTCTTCAGGTATGGGTGACAGTAAGAAGTACAGCTCATAACATTGACACTGCATACTGTCCTAGTGGCTGATCATCACCTCACAAGGGTCTTCAACAATAATAATGATAATCTATTTCTACAAGTACATGTACAAGGTATACAGGCCTAGCAGACACCAATGACATACTACTATGTGGAAAACCCCTTATTATGCAGACCAGTCTTGGCCCCAGGATGCGACCCACACCAGTCGACTAACACCCAGGAGCCTACTCGCTGTTAGGTGAACAGGGACAGTAGGTGTCTTAAGGAAACACATCCTCATGCTTCCACCCATGTCGGGGATTGAACCATGGGCCTTAATTTGTGAAGCGTGTGCACTAGCAATCGAGCTACGGTGCACATATCTGGAGGATAAAGTGATACGATCTTCAGTTGGCAATTAATATATTTTATAACAACAGCACAATGGGAAGTACAATGCCTGCACTTTAAAGGAGGGGTTTGGGATATCGGCAGTTTGGAGGGATGTGTAATAGGACAATATATATATAATTGGGGCCCCTGATATTATATTCTAAAGGGGGGTTTATTATTTCAGGTCACTTTTTATATTGTATCTTTATACAGTATATGCTTCTAAACTGTTGTATCTGGGCACCTCTGCAAAAACAGTCATTATGTATGAGTGAGGTGAAAGTGTTGAATGATAATGAAAGTATTTCCGTTTTGGGAATTTTCTTTCTTTTTGGGTCACCCTGCCTAGGTGGGAGATGGCCGACTTGTTAAAAAAAAAAAAAAGCACAATAGTATAAAATAAGTTCTGAAATAAACTAAAGATATTTACAGCATCTGAGTACATGTATTGCTAAGTATCAATTAGCAATAGTGTCATAAATTTATCTACATAATCAAATTTACATACGAGTCAATACAAAATACGTACATACAGTGGTCCCTCGTTTTTCGTAATTAATCCGTTTCTGGAGCAGTTACTATAAACGAAATTTACGATTTACGAATCAATTTTCCCCATAAGAAATAATGTAATTACAATTAATCCGTTCCTGACACCCAGAAGTATTAAAACAAAAATTTTTTTTATATGAAATATACATGTAGTACATAAACAATACAATGGGAAATGATGAATGAAACATTAACAGCATAACACTTACCTTTATTGGCGATTCTTCTTAGTGTATGGAAGACTGGAGGAGGAGAGTGTGTGGATTGTTTATAGTTTGGAAGGGGAATCCCCTTCCATCAACACCTCAGGTACCATTTGCTTTTCTGGGGTTGCTTCTCTTCTCTGTTTCTTAATGCCACAAGGACCACCTTGAGAGTCACTGGAGTCCTGTCTCGCAAAATAACTGTGGAGAGAGCTTTGTTTCTGGCGTCTCTAACACTTCCCTAAAATGGCCCAAGACTTTGTCACTGCACATGTTGCCAACCTGGCTTGCAACAACCTTGTTAGGGTGATGCTTCTCCATAAAGCTTTCCATCTTACCCCACATAGTAAAAATCTCTTTAATTTCTGAAGAAGGCACCTTCTTCCATCTCTTTTCCTCCTCCTCTGCAGCAAGATTCTGAGCTGCGATGTGTTGCTCTTCCTGCTGAAGCTCTTGCAGCTCCTCAGTGGTGAGCTCTTCATTGTGGTCTTCCACCAATTCTTCCACATCCTCCAAACTCACATCCAACCCCATGGAACTCCCCAGTGCCACAATTGATTTTACAACAGACATAGGCTCATTAGGGTCAGTCCCAAATCCTTCAAAATCCCTCTTGTCGACACAATCTGGCCACAATTTTCTCCAGGCAGAGTTCAAAGTCCTGGTAGTCACTCCCTCCCAAGCCATACCTATAAGGGTTATGCAATGGAGGATGCTGAAGTGTTCTCTCCAAAATTCCCTTAGGGTCAAGTGAGTGTCTGTGGTCACAGTCAAGCACCTGTGAAACATTGCTTTTGTGTAGTTTTTTTTAAAGTTTGCAATAACCTGCTGGTCCATGGGTTGGAGGAGAGGAGTGGTATTCGGGGGCAAGAACTTTACTGTGATGAACCCAAACTCCTCGAAAATTAGGTCATCCAAGTTTGGAGGATGAGCAGGTGCATTGTCCATTACTAGCAGGCACTTGAGATCCAATTTCTTTTCCAGGAGATACTCCTTCACACTAGGGCCAAACATTTCATTGAACCACTCAACGAAAATTTCCCTCGTGACCCATGCCTTACTATTAGATTCCCAAAACACACACAATTTACTCTTCATAACATTGCTTTTCCTGAACACTCTGGGATTTTCAGAATGGTACACTAGTAATGGCTTCACTTTGAAATCCCCACTAGCATTAGCACAGAACATTAGCGTCAGCCTGTCTTTCATAGGCTTGTGTCCTGGCATTGCCTTTTCCTCTTGTGTAATGAAGGTCCTCTTTGGCATTTTCTTCCAAAAGAGGCCTGTTTCGTCACAACTGAACACTTGTTCAGGTTTCAGTCCTTCAGCCTCTATGTACTCCTGGAATTCATGCACATATTTTTCACCCGCCTTGTGGTCCGAACTGGCAGCCTCACCATGCCTTACCACACTGTGTATGCCAGTACGGTTCTTAAATCTCTCAAATCAGCCTTTGCTGGCCTTAAATTCACTCACATCACCACTATTTGCAGGCAATTTCTTTACCAAATCTTCATGCAGCTGCCTAGCCTTTTCACAAATAATCGAAGTCATAAGAGTATCTCCTGCTAATTATTTCTCATTTATCCACACCAATAATAACTTCTCAACCTCTTCCAGTACTGGTGATCTCATTTTTGTCAGCATAGTTACCCCCTTTGCAACAATAGCATCCTTTATTTCCTTTTTCTTGGCCACTATGGAACATAAGGTTGTGTAGGGTTTCTTATACATCCTGGACAGTTCGCCACACTTGTACCACTTTCATATTGTTCAATTATGGTTTTCTTAAATTCAATCGTATTTCTCACCTTCTTTACCACAGGCTTGGCACTAGGAGCTTTCTTTGGACCCATGGTAGCTTATTTAGTACTTGCAAGCACTAAAATAAATGGAATATTATGAAATATTTCGCTGGAGCACATGAGGAGACCTTCGCTCACTGGTAAACAATGCCAGACTGGCTGCCGCCCCGGCTCACGCCGTGGGTACGCGTCCCGGAAGAACTACGACTTGCGAGTCAACCTATGAAAAGCGAGTCCACGTTTATACGAAAATACCCCTATGATTGGCGAAATTTACGATTGCCGGGAACTACAAAAAGCGAGGGACCCCTGTATTTGCTGAATTACTAATACTATAATAATACTGGTAATAGGTGAACCTGACTACCAAGGAGGCATCATTTTACAGTCCAAAATATATTCCAGTTCAGCAATACAGTATTCTGTACAGCAATGGTCTCACATTTTGAAACTCAATATTTTATATGTCAGATTAAAATATATTTAAGAAAATAATTTATATACTGAATGTATATTTATACAATATACTGGTATACATCCTTCAACAGGTGTCTTGCCAGAAGTGTGCTGACATCCCCATTCATTGCCCTTCCCACCTCCAGGACTCGAGTAGATCCAACCAGTTTCCCCTGAATCCTTATCCATACATACTACCTTGCTCACACTCCAACAGCACGTCTCATAAAAACTAATTTGTATATATTGCATGGAATACATACGGCCTCTCCTCAGCAATGGAGTTCCATTCCTAAGACCAAGTGAGGAGCATATTATAATGGTAGCGGGTTTGTGTCAACCATCTCTGATATTTTTTTAATGTCACCTTTGCACCATTTATAATATTTCTAGTATATTTTGATTTTGATTGATTTTTAAATATTTATACAGTAGTTTACTGTATATTGTAAGGAACAGAGTAGAAGAAATCAGCTCTAATATACATGTACATTATTTAGGTAATGCATACTGGTCCAAGAGCCTGTCATAAGACTAAGGCATCGGTAAATGAGTACATCACTACGTGAGGAGAAGCTGCATATACATGCCATGCCGAATAGGTAAAACTTGCGCTTTTGGCTTAAATAGCAACACTCTTCTTGCCGAATAAGGCAAGTGAAAATCTGTATATTCAATAATTTTGCAAAAACCATTCTGAACCTAACAAAAAAATATATCTCATTGTGTTTGTTTATTATTAAATTACTGTACACTTGTCTATAATATATTTACAGTAGGGCCCCATTTATACAGCAGGTTAGGTTCCAGGCTACTGCTGGAAAGCGGACATCGCCGGAAAGCAGAATGCCATTTGTTTCCACTTATAAATGTCAGATAAGTTTACGCTAACATATTTTAACCCTTTCAGGGTTGAGAGGCCCTCTCCTAAACTTGTTCTTAGGGTCAAAAATTTTTTGGAAAAAAAAAAAAATTATTTTTTTTCTCATGAAAAAACAGAGAATCTTTTCCTGATCATAATGACACCAAAAGTATGAAATTTGATGGAAAACTTACGGAATTATGCTCTCACAAAGTTAGCAGTCTCGACGATGTTTACGCATCAGCGATTTCGCCCACTTTGAGCCCTATTTTTGGCCAATTGCAGTATACTAGTTAACAAAAATCATAACTATTTTGCTAACACTCCATTTTTTCTATTGAATGAGTACAAGAAATCACCCATTTACTGATTTCAACTATCCAGTAAAGTGGTCAGAATTTAGCAATTTTGCCAATTTCACACAAATTTCAAAAGATGCCAATTTCCAAATAGGATCCAGAATAAACAAGACAGACATTCCTGGAACTAAAATATCATTTCCTCTGTTCATTAGTCACGTCCCCAGGCCCCTCTTACATTTCTTTTGCTTTCCACTCTGAATTTTTATTCTCACAAAAAATTAGAAGATTTACTGTTATGCAGACTACTGTAGAAATGTAGAATGGTATAAATAATATCAGCACACTTGTGAAATATTATTAGACTCACCAGTTGATGTGTATTGGACATGTGGCATGATTTGTTTACTTTTGAACTTTGGCAAAAATCGAACATTTCTGCTACTTTGATCTCAATTTCAAGGTACGTTTTATTGTGAAACCAATCAAAATCAGGTGAATTTCTGTAATTACCTAGGTAGTAGGTTGGTAAACAGCAACCGCCCAAGGAGGTACTACCGTCCTACCAAGTGAGTGTACAACGAAAACCTGTAATTGTTTTACATGATGGTAGGATTGCTGGTGTCTTTTGTGTCTCATAAACATGCAAGATTTCAGGTATGTCTTGTTACTTCTACTTACACTTAGGTCACACTACACATACATGTACAAGCATATATATACACACCCCTCTAGGTATTCTTCTATTTTCTTTCTAGTTCTTGTTTATTTCCTCTTATCTCCATGGGGAAGTGGAACAGAATTCTTCCTCTGTAAGCCATGCGTGTTGTAAGAGGCGACTAAAATGCTGGGAGCAAGGGGCTAGTAACCCCTTCTCCCGTATAAATTACTAAATTTAAGAGAAACTTTCATTTTTCTTTTTGGGCCACCCTGCCTTGGTGGGATATGGCCGGTGTGTTGAAAGAAAGAAGAATGTTTTCAATTCTATAAAATAAGACCAGGAAAACTAGAATACAACCATAAATACCATACGAAAATACAGTGTAAAGTCGCTCTTTTAAACCAAAAACTCACTGTGCTGCAGGATTTTCTTTTATACTGTGCACACTGACCTCATAAACCCATTCTTTCATATGTAGGCCTACCAGCTTTCTCTTGCTAGATCTGAAGGCGCTAGAATTTACGCGTACTAGTACGTGTACATCAAAAACCCTGGTGCGTAAGCCGTACTAGTACGTCAGAAACCCTGAAAGGGTTAAACTGACAATAGAACAAGGCATTAAAAAACAAAAAAAGTAAAATACACACACAGTACACGGATTACTTACCTCAAAATATTTGTAGTCTTAATGGAGGGTGAGAAGTGAGTAGTGTTTATTGTAAGAAGTTAGGTATGGTAGCCAGCCAGGCCACCCCACCCCAGCCACACATAATATACTTCAACATTTAAAGAGCCCTAGAGCGATAAAATGTATATAGTGTACACTTATTACTTTTTTTTTCAACAAGTCTGCCATCTTCCACCAAGGCAGGGTGACCCAAAAAGAAAGAAAAAATCCCAAAAAAGAAAATATTTTCATCATCATTCAACACTTTCAACTCACTCATACATAATCACTGTTTTTGCAGAAGTGCCCAGATACAACAGTTTAGAAGCATATATAAAGATATATAACATAC
The DNA here is from genome assembly GCF_038502225.1 of Cherax quadricarinatus. Lineage (NCBI taxonomy): Eukaryota > Metazoa > Arthropoda > Malacostraca > Decapoda > Parastacidae > Cherax > Cherax quadricarinatus. The sequence continues at coordinate 13,374,686 of NC_091296.1, forward strand.
CCCTCCAAACTGCCAATATCCCAAACCTCTCCTTTAAAGTGCAGGCATTGTACTTCCCATTTCCGATACTCAAGTCCGGCTATATAAAAATAACCGGTTTCCTTGAATCTCTTTACTAAATATTATCCTCCTCACACTCCAACAGCTCGTCAGGTCCCCAAAACTATTCGTATCCATTCACTCCTATCTAACATGCTCACGCACGCTTGCTGGAAGTCCAAGCCCCTCGCCTACAAAACCTCCTTTACCCCCTCCCTCCAACCTTTTTGAGGACAGCCCCTACCCTGCCTTCCTTCCCCTACAGATTTATATGCTTTCCATATTTTATTAATATCATTATTAATATGGTATCTTCAAGGCTAATAAGACACTCTTAGTGATTTTAATGTGTACCTGCATGCCAGCACAAAGTGTAAGTTTACTTAGGTACAGGTGCACGTAAGTACGTACAGTGGACCCTCGACCAACGTTGGCATCATCTAACGTTAAATCCGACTAGCGATACATTTTAATGCAAAAATTTTGCCTCGACTAGCGCTAAAAAACCCGACCAACGCTATTCGTTCCGTTCGAGACGCGTCCACTTTGGCCTGAGCGCACCTCACTTGTCCCATGGGTGCCAGTGTTTACAAGCCAGCCAGCCACCATGGTCCCATCCAAACATACAATCGGAACATTTCATATTATCACAGCGTTTGTAGTGATTGCACCTGCAAAATAAGTCACCATGGGCCCCAAGAAAGCTTCTAGTGCCAACCCTGACACAGCTACTGCAAGCCGTGTTGGCAACCTGTACACTGACAATGTTGTGAAACACTTTAGAAATGTCACAAAGGAACGGGAGGTACAGGCCTCTATAGACAGATATGTTGTGTGACAGAGGTCCAGTGACTCAAGCTGGTCCTAGTGGCATTAAAAGAAGAAGGGAAGTAACCCCGGAAAAGGACTTGCCACCTCAAGTCCTAATGGAAGGGGATTCCTCTTCTAAACACTAAGACCATCAACACTCTCCCCTCCTCCCATCCCATCAATCATCACCAGATCTTCAATAAAGGTAAGTGTCATGTAACTGTGCATGTCTTCTTCAGTTTGTGTGCATTAAATTAATATTTCATGTGGTAAAAACAATTTTTTTTTCATACTTTGGGGTGTCCTGCATGGATTAATTTGATTTCCATTATTTCTTATGGGGAAAATTAACTTGACTAACGATAATTTTGACTAACGATGAGCTCTCTGGAACGGATTAATAGCGTTAGTCGAGGGTCCACTGTATAACTATGAGAGTACAGCCTCTCCTCACTTAGCGACGTACTCGTTTACCAACGCCTTGGACTTACGACGGACTCTGACCAATATTTATATCTAAATAATGTATATTAGAGTTGATTTCCTCTAGTATTCTGTTTACATATTTCAATATGCAGTACACTACTGTATAAACATTTAAAAATATACCAGAAATGTTATAAATGGTGCAAAGGTGACATTAAAACAATATCAAAGATGGTTGACACAAACCGACTACCATTATAGTATGTGCCTCACTTAGCGATGAATTCGTTTAGCGACGTGGTCTTAGAACAGAACTCCGTCGTTAAGTGAGGAGAGGCTGTATATATAAAATATGGATTAACTTTAAAACACTTGAAATTTTGGAAAGTTTCCAAACATGATGAAGAGACGCGGTGGTCACGGAGAATGTAAACAAACCGGGTGGTGCATGCTGTATTAGAGAGGGAGCCATATTGCGAGTTTTGGCCATAATTTGAAATCGCTGTATTAGTGGAATGCCGTAAGGCGAAATGCAATAAAGCAGGGCCCTACTGTAGTTGGATTAGGCTAAATTAAATTGCACTTGTTATAATAAGGTTAGGTAAGTTGTCTAAAGTTCTTTTGGTACAAATTTATTAATTTTTACATTAATATACGTAGATGAAAAAATATTTTTAAATGTACAGTGGACCCCCGCATAACGATCACCTCCGAATGCGACCAATTATGTAAGTGTATTTATGTAAGTGCGTTTGTACGTGTATGTTTGGGGGTCTGAAATGGACTAATCTACTTCACAATATTCCTTATGGGAACAAATTCGGTCAGTACTGGCACCTGAACATACTTCTGGAGTGAAAAAATATCGTTAACCAGGGGTCCACTGCATAAGAGAAAATTTTAGAAAGGACTTAATTTTAAACGAGTTCTTGCTAATTGATCAGTTTTACCAATTTGGCATGACACACACACATGCACACATCTACATTATATATATATATATATATATATATATATATATATATATATATATATATATATATATATACACACACACACACACACACACACACACACACACACACACACACACACACACACACACACACACACACACACACACACACACACACACTTGTTTAACATATTTATAGATGGAGCTGTAAAAAGCAAATGTTAGGGTGTTGGGGAGGGGGGGGGGGTTAAATTACGGGGAATCAAACATGTACGTACAAAATGGGAGTTGACACAGTTACTTTTTTTGCTGATGATACTGTGCTTTTGGGAGATTCTAATGAGAAGTTGCAAAAATTAGTGGAAAAGTTTGGGAGGGTGTGTAAAGAAAGTTGAAGGTGAACATAGATAAAAGTAAGGTGATGAGGGTTATCAAATGAGTTAGGTAAAGAAAAATTGGATATTACACTGGAGGGAGGGAGTGTGGAAGAAATTAATGTGTTCAGATATTTGGGAGTAGATTTGTCAGCAGATGGGTTTATGAAGGACGAGGTTAACCATAGAACTGATGAAAGAAAAAACGTGAGTGGTGCACTGAAGTGTCTGAATATTATCCATGGAGGGAAAGAAAGGAATGTATGAGTACAGTGGTACCAACACTATTATATGGGTGTTGTGGAAACATATTTAGTCCAAAAAATTCCACTGACTGGATCCACTTGTAAATAAGCTTTAAGAGCCCTTAGCATCCACCCTAACAAACAAATGGTGGAGATGGAGAGTTTACACATACTATTTGGTAAATTTACACTTTGAGGTTTCAGGAAGGTATAAACTGTTAGTAACTAATATTAGAATTAATAAGGTATCCTTAGATCTTAATATAGGTAGCCTTAAACCTTAATGAAGGTTAGTATTAGGTTGTATCAAGTAAGAAGACTAGATGAATTGCGAAGCCTAGCAACCCCATGCTTGAATGGAGGCAAGACAGGATTGAACAGATGCTAGCTCGCCCTTCTAGGACAAGACACCCTGGTGACAAAAGGGTCGCGAGAGCTACAGCTCAGATTATTATTATAATCAAAAAGAAGCGCTAAGCCACAAGGGCTATACAGCGCTGCAGGGTAGGGAAGGAAGCGAGGGTATTGGATGGCAGAAGGGAGGAGGGATGATCAGTAGGTTACAGAAAACAGCGGGGCAGGGGATAGTACGGGGGTAGAGGGTAGCAAGAGATTGAAGTAGAAAGGGCTGAAGGTATCAGAATTTGTGAAGTAAGTCAGTTGTTGTCAAAAAGTCAATGAGAGAGTCTGGATGAAAGGTGGGTCCATCAGCGAGAAGGGAAGGTAAAGAGAGAGCAGCAGAGCGAAGACGACGACGGAGGTAAATTCTGCGTGCTCGTTGATAAAGTGGGCAGTCCAACAGAATGTGGCTGACTGATAATGGAACTTGGCAATTCTCACAGAGAGGAGCAGGGCGCCTCTCCATGAGATATCCATGAGTAAGACGAGTATGGTCAATGCGAAGACGGGAGAGAGTAGTCTCCCAACCTCGACACTGGTGATAAGAAGACGGCCAGTAACCTATACTCGGTTTAATAGATTGAAGTTTATTGCCGAGCATAGTAGACCAACGTTGTTGCCAACGGGTGTGAAGTTGGGCAGATATTGCAGCAAAATAGTCCGTAAATGGAATATCTCTACATGAAACTGGTAGGTCATGTACTGCTGACCGCGCAGCAGTGTCTGCCTGTTCATTGCCCTGTACGTCAACATGACCAGGGACCCAACAAAAAACAATATCTTTATGCTTGGTAAAGATGCGGCGTAGCCAAAGTTGGATACGGAGGACTAAGGGATGAGGTGTATCAAATTTCTGTATAGCCTGTAAAGCACTAAGGGAGTCTGAGACAACTACAAATGATGACACAGGCATAGATGCAATACGGATAAGTGCTGTAAGGATGGCATACAATTCAGCAGTAAAAATACTAGCCGAAGATAGTAAATGCCCTTGTACGATGCTGTCCAGAAACACTGCTGTGAATCCTACGCCGTCAGAAGACCTAGAGCCATCTGTGTACACAGCAATGGCATGAGAATGAGAGTGAAAGTGGTCAAGAAAAAGAGAGCGGGAAGCGACCGTAGACAGTTGGGCTTTCGAGCAAGGGAGAGAGAAAGAACAGACTCGAACAGCTGGAACTTCCCAGGGGGGTAGGGAAAAGTGAGATGCTACATGTACATAGAAAGGTGGTAGCTACAGCTCAGAGCCCCACGTGTCTTCAAAATACCAGCCTGGACTTCACCTAGAGGCATCCCAAAGTACTGTAGAATTTCGTCTCTACCCAGGCCCCGTAGTAAGACAATACCTTTCATTTCTTTTAGTATGGTTGGCCAGCAGTATTCTGAGAAATGCGAGTTATTTGAACTGTGGTTATAAGTGGGCGAATGCCCCATGATCCAGTAATTTAGATTGCAGGGCAACTCCCCTTCAGTATTAGTTCAGAAGCTAGTGTCTCACTGACTGCTTAATATTTATTAGGAAATACCTATTGAATTCAGGGATCCTTAAGGTGCAGGCTGGGGATACTAATACCATCTGAATACTTGCAGGAATAAGTCCTTCACTGCACATGCAGAGGGGGACCAGAGGTATCTAGGTTTGCTTGGGTAGAATCAGGGGATTTCTAGTAGCATATTCTCCATCTCCAAGTAAGTCACTCTTTTGTGCATGTAGACAGGAATTTCTTGCAAGGTAAATTTACATATGGAAATGTGTTCTAAAAGCCACTTGTGAGACTGAAATGACTAATCTCATGGTCTGTGTCAATAGTACTGGCTAAGGTGAGCACCTCACAAGAAGGAAGACCACACACATTTTCACAGGTGTGAATTATTATTTTTATTATTATAATCAAAAAGAAGCGCTAAACCCACAGGTGTGAAGCATGGGTTGTAAATGCTTCAGTGAGGAGGAGGCTGGAGCCAGTGGAGATGTCGTGTCTAAAGGCAATGTGTGGTGTAAATATTATGCAGAGAATTCGTAGTGTGGAAATTAGGAGGCAATGCAGAGTTACAAAAAGTATTATTCAAGAAGGCGGAAAAGGGGTTATTGAGGTGATCTGGTCATATAGAGAGGATGGAGAAAAATAGAATGACTTGGAGGGTGTATAAATCTGTAGAGGAGGGAAGGGGTAGGGGTTGGGGTTGTCATAGGAAAGAATGCAGGAAAGGGGTAAAAGAGGTTTTGTGTGCAAGGGGCATGTGTAAGCATGTTAGATAGGAGTGAATGGAGACAAATGGTTTTTGGTACTTGACAAGCTTCTGGAGTGTGAGCAGGGTAATATTTTGTTATGGGATTCAGGAAAACCAGTTAGCTGGACTGAGCCAATATCCTAAACTTTCTTCTTTAAAGTGCAGTGCCTACACTTTAAAGGAGAGGTTTGGGATATTGGCTATTTGGAGTGACATCTGAACTGTCATGTCTGGGTGCCTCTGCAAAGACAGTGATTATGTGTGATTGATGGTGAAAGTGTTGAATGATGAAGTGTTTCTTCCTCTTCTGCCTTGGTGGGAGATGGCCGATGTGTTGAAAAAAATATATATACATATGTGCATACACATACACACACACAATCTGAGCAAAGATGCAATATAAATATATGTAATTGTATAACCTAGGTAGTAGGTTGGTAGACAGCAACCGCCCAGGGAGGTACTACCGTTCTGCCAAGTGAATGTAAAACGAAAGCCTGTAATTGTTTTACATGATGGTAGGATTGCTGGTGTCTTTTGTCTGTCTCATAAACATGCAAGATTTCAGGTACGTTTTGCTACTTCTACTTACACTTAGGTCACACTACACATACATGTACAAGCATATATATACACACCCCTCTGGGTTTTCTGCTATTTTCTTTCTAGTTCTTGTTCTTGTTTATTTCCTCTTATCTCCACGGGGAAGTGGAACAGAATTCTTCCTCCATAAGCCATGCATGTCGTAAGAGGCGACTGAAATGCCGGGAGCAAGTGGGCTAGTAACCCCTTCTCCTGTATATATTACTAAATTTGAAAGGAGAAACTTTCTTTTTTCTTTTTGGGCCACCCTGCCTCGGTGGGATACGGCTGGTGTGTTGAAAGAAAGAAGAAGTAATTGTAGAAAAAAGATTAGTAGTGTATACAGATAATATGTATGAGAAATATTCTACATTTAGAGTCATACTTTGCCTTGAAAGTGTGTGTCATGTATATAAAATCATCTTATTTATCCAAATTTTTTTTATATGTAAAAATTAGTTACAATATTACAGTATATTTCAAGTAATATAAGAGTTATACAGTGGACCCCCGTGTGAGGGAAAAGTTCAACAGATAGGAGTAGCGAGCGAGTATATGGTAACGATTGCCGGCTGCTTGTTAAGGTAGGGTCAGTCTAGCTCCCGCTATCCCCTCCCCCCCTTTCTCCCCACCCCAAAAGGTGACGTGTGGGGCTCCGGCCAAACAGTAATCACTCAACTCACAGCACAACTGTAAGTAAAAGCCTCTGCTCCTATTCTAGTGGATATTGGTTGAAAGCTTCACTTTTGACCAATAATAAACTTAGCCCTTTCAGTTTTAAGCTCCACATGAGACTTTTAGATAATCACCACCTTTTTTTAAGTATCTTACACTTATCATGGAGAGTGATTTATTAAGCAGTGGGTAACCTGTCTCTCTTTCCAGCTTGGAATGACACATCGGGTCACCTGCCAACCAACGAGAAGTGTTGAAGGAGACAGACTGAAACCGGTCCTGGGACGTCACTTCATGATCTACCTACCTGATTAATTGTACAGGACACTACCCCTCATCTTTGCAGTGGTAAAGAACCTGCGTTCCTGTCATTTGGACTAACTATTCAAGGCTATAGACTCTGTGAAGAACTAGTCGTTGGGTTGTCACTCAACACCTGTGACACCCCCCCCCACAGCATCAGCAACGGCTACAATTTCTACAAGACAGTGTCAACCTCAACCAGACACCCCAGTATAACTGTACATATTAGCATTGAATTCAAATGTCATTTTTCCATTTCATTTTTCTTTCAAGTAAGATACACCTTCATATTTCAATGTTTTATCTTTCCATTAATAAATAATAAAGTGTTTATCTTTGTGAATTATTATTTCTTTTTCTATTCATTAATTTTCCTGAGTAGGAGCCAGCCTTGGTAATACTGTCTGAAGTTGTTACAGGGCTGAGTAATGAGTAAGCCTTCACACCCCAACTTATGATCAGCTCTCAAGTCGAACAATTATGTAAGTGTATTTTTGGGGGTCTGAAACGGACTAATCTAATTTACAATATTTCTTATGGGAGCAAAGTCGTTTGGTAATGGCACCCGAACAGCCTTCTGGAACGAATTAATATTGCAAGTCGGGGGTCCACTGTACAAGTGTTAAAAAGTACTACAGAAGTGGAACAAAATTCTTCCCCCGTAAGCCATGCATGTCATAAGAGGCAACTAACAAGCCAGGAGCAAGGGGCTAGTAACCCCTTCTCCTGTATACATTACTAAAGTTAAAAAAAAGAAACTTTTGTTTTCTTTTTGGGCCACTCTGCCTAGGTGGGAAACGGCTGATTTCTTGAAAGACGACGATTTACATAAAGTGACACAAACAGCAGGGAAAGTGGACCTAGCAATGATCAATGAAGAGGCAGGGCCAGGAGCTGTGACTTATCCCCTGCAACCACAAATGGGTGAAAACACACACACACACACACACACACAAAAAAAAAAAAAAAAGTCGACTTGACTACACTGAAGGAGAGGAGAGAAAGGGAGGATATGATAATGACATATACAATAGTGAGAGGAATTGGCAAGGTGGACAGAGACAAGACGTTCCAAAGACGGGAGACAGCAACAAGGAATCACAGTTGGAAGTTGAAGACTCAGATGAATCACAGGGATGTTAGAAGTATGTATTTCTTCAGTCACAGAGTTGTCAGGAAGTGGAATAGTCTGGGGAAATGATGTAGTGGAGTCAGGATCCATACATAGCCTTAAGAAGAGGTATGATAATGCTTGTGGAGCAGGAAGTGTGATCTAGTAATGACCAGTGAAGAGGCAGGGCCAGGAGCTGTGACTCAACCCCTGCAACCACAACTAGGTGTCCCTACTTGCAGATAATATGGAACTAATGAGGAGAGGAATGTAAGTGGACAAGGCTCAGGTAAGATTGCAAGGGGATCTGGACAGGTTGCAAGCCTTGTCTGGTAAATGGCTCCTAGAATTTAAACCCACCAAGTGCAAAGTCATGAAGCCTGGGAAGGACAAAGAAGACCAGAGGTGGGGTACAATCTAGGGATCATCAGAGGCTGCAAACCTCACTCAAGGGAAAGGATCTTGGTGTGAGCATCATAACAAACCGAGCACATCTCCTGAGGCGAACATCAACCAAATAAGCGCTGCAGCATATGGGTGTCTGGTAAACCTAAGAATAGCATTTTGACATACAAGTAAGAAGTCATTCACGCCACTGTACACCACGTATGTCAGGCCCATACTGGAGTATGCAGCACCAGTATGGAACCCACACCTGGTCAAACAAGTCAAGAAAATGGAGAAAGTGTAAAAGTTTGCAACAAGACTAGTCCTGGAGCTAAAGGGTATGTCCTATGAGGAGAGGTTAAGGGAACTCAACCTGACGACATTGGGAGATAGGAGGGACAGGGAAAGACATTCTAACAAGGTATAAAATACGGAGAGGAATTGACAAGGTGGACAGGGCAAGGATGTTTCAGAGATGGAACAAAAGAATAAGGAGACACAACTGGAAGTTAAAAAATCAGATAAGTCAGACAGGATTGTTAGGAAGCATTTCTTCAGCTTTAGAGTTGTCAGGAAGTGGAACAACCTGGAGAGTGAAGTAGTGGAGGCAGGTATGATAAGGCTCTTGGAGCAGGGAAGGAGTAGACCTAGTAGCGACTAGCAAAGAGGTGGTCCCTGAAACCACAAATAGGTGAGCACGCATGCACGTGCACACACACACACACACACACACACACACATGCATACACGTGTGCGCACATGCCAGGACTTACGAATCAACCCCTGCTAGCATATATATAGGCGAGTATACACACACAACACTGAAGTTTCTTTTTCTGTACAATACTATGAGTTATCTTGTGTTTCTAACGAAATTTAAGATTTATCTACTCTTTCCCCTCAGTCTCAGCATTTGGAGCACTTGAATCCACCTCAGTAATGGAGGCCAGAAGTGCTTCCTCTTCACTTCTGCTGTTCTCAGTGTTGTCAGTCAAACTAGCAGGCTCTATACTTTCTAATTCTATTTCTTTGATCAGTTCTTCAGTAGCCACACTCCTACCAGGATCTGAGAAAACTGAAGGAGGTCTCATGTGTGATGGTTCCTCTGTTGCATCAGCTTGGGTTCTCATGTCTGGAAGACTAGAACATGGTTCAGCAGCTTCTTGTAGTGCTTGAAGAATCTGCATTGACACGGGGTAATCTGCACCTGGTCCAGGGGAGGAATAGCAGGTTTGCAGGGGTGCACCACGACGCAGGGTTGACATAGTTCTGCGTCGAGCAAAGTGGCGTTCCACCAGCTCCGCTACACCATCTTGTAAGTCTAGATCTGCAAAATTGTAAGATGTTCATGATAGGTTCATATTAGTTAACCAATAAAAATTTTTTAAACACACTTGTCATCTCCCATTGAGGTAAGCAGACCCTAAAAGAAGGAAAACTCTTTCACCATCATTCATTCAATTGTTGTCTTGCCAGAATTGCAATGACATCACAGTTGAGATGGCCCTCTGAACTGCAACATCCTCATTCCTCCTCTTGAGAGTGCAGGTACTGTACTTCTACCCCCAGGACTTAAACACAATTACTAATAATAGAGATGGGACACTGCATAATGGCAAATTTGCATAAAGTGAGCCTACACAATGAGGGAAAACCTCTAATAAATATGCAAACTCTACGGTACTACAGGTCAGTCATCACTAATCCGGCATCACTGGGACCTGTAGTGTGCTGGATTAGTGAGTTTGTCGGATTACAGAGTGGTTAGGTTAGAATACACTTAATTAACCTATCAATAGACTCTTTCTGCTACATCTTCCTCATTTTCATCACTGCTTTCTCCTCCACTGGCTTGCTGCTGTGGATTTACAACCATCCGCACAATTTCTTGAGTAACTATAATGATGAAATTTGATATTATGCTAGCTGAAATTAGTACCGGATTACTGATGGAACTGGATAACTGATTGCATGATTAGTGATGGCCCAAAGTCTTGTTTGAAGCACTGCACATAATTAAAGGGTTTCACTATAGTAATTATATAAATTTATTAACATATTTACCATTTCCCACTGAGGCAGGGTGACCCAAAAAAGAAGAAACACTTTCATCACCATTCACTCCATCACTGTCTTGCCAGAGGCATGCCTATGTTGCAGTTCAAAAACTGCAACATATCAACCCCCCCTCCTTCAGAGTGCAGGCACTGTACTTCTGACCTCCAGGACTCAAGTCCAGCTAATCGGTTTCCCCTGAATCCCTTCCTATGAAGGGATTCAGGGAAACCGGTTAGCCGGATTATAATAATATCCTAACTATATTTCATTACCTATATGAAGTGATAAATTATAAAACCCTCGTCTAACATTCATATAAACAACAATCTAGACAGTATTTTGCACCTGTTTTAAGTGCAAAACATTTTTTCAACAAACTGGCTGTATCCCACCTAAGCAGGGTGGCACAAAAAAAGAAAAATGAAAGTTTCTCTTTTAAACTTTTGTAATATATACAAGAGATGGGGTTACTAGGCTCTTGCTCCCAGCATTTTAGTCACCTCTTACAACATGTTGTTAGGTAAGACACATATGCAACAGTTAGGTATCTTTATTTCGAAATGTTTTGCCTACACAGTAGGCTTCTTCAGTCGAGTACAGAAAGTAGGCAGGAGCAGTAGAGATTTGAAGACGATGTAATCAGTCCATCACCCTTGAAGTCGTAGATTTGAGGTTGTCAGTCCCTCGGCCTGGAGAAGTTCTGTTCCAAAGTCTGGAACTAACTGAAGATCAAGCGACAGTGTTGAGACTTAAATACTGTTGGAAGGAGAGGTGCAGAGTAGTAGAAGTGAGAATGTAGCCACTGAGAGGTCAGGTCCCTCTCAAATCCATTCATTCTCACTAGAAGTTGTCCAAGTAGTTTTGTTCTGTACCAAGATACCAATGTGTTGCAGTGTCTGACAGAGTGAACATCGAAATGGTATAAAATACCGACAAGTTGTTAGGTAAGACACATATGCAACAGTAAGGTATCTTTATTTTGAAACGTTTCGCCTACACAGTAGGCTTCTTCAGTCGAGTACAGGCTGAGGGACTGACAACCTCAAATCTACGACTTCAAGGGTGATGGACTGATTACATCATCTTCAAATCTCTACTGCTCCTGCCTACTTTCTGTACTCGACTGAAGAAGCCTACTGTGTAGGCGAAACGTTTCGAAATAAAGATACCTAACTGTTGCATATGTGTCTTACCTAACAACTTGTCGGTATTTTATACCATTTCGATGTTCACTCTTACAACATGCATGGCTTATAGAGGAAGAATTCTGTTCCACTTCCCCATGGAGAAAGTGCAAAACATTTTTTTTTATTTCCTTACCATCACTATTGCAATATCTACCACACACATTAAGTACTGTAGTATGCAAAAAGTAAAATTACACTATTTAAGTTGAGGCAATGATTGCTGAAACTGAACAAGTATATTTAAAAAACAATTTCAGATGACAGATATATCTTGCTACTTCTACTTACACTTTGGTGACATTACATATGCATACACACACACACACAATTTATATACTCATCTGGGTTTACTTCTATTTTACTTAATAGTTCTTGTTCTCTATTTCCTCTTATCTCCATGGAGAAGTGGAACAGAATTCTTCCTCTGTAAGCCTTGCATGTTGTAAGAGGCAATTAACATGCCGGAAGCAAGGGGCTAGTAACCCTTTCTTCTGTATACATTACTAAAGTTAAAAAAAAAAAAGATTTTTTTTTTTTTTGGGGGGGGGGGGCACCCTGCTTCAGTGGGATATGGGCAGTTTGTTGAAACAAGAAGAAATGTTTGTACAAAGGAGAATAACAACTGGGTGTACATGCCAAAAGCCCCTTTATATGCAGAGCATTTCAGGCAAACTTAAGAGTAATTAGGGAATAACAGTGCAGTAATTGTACATATGGTCATTAGGTGAGTTACAATGACTACAAGAAAATTTAATATTCTATTAGTTCATGCTATATGGCTTTAATAAGTCTGGTAGAGAAGAATTACAATGTTGATTATTAAACTAAGGTGGACACAATGGAATGATCAACATCTGAGAGGATTACAGATATTAAAAGTAAGTATATATTGGTTATAATGTTTTAACTAAGTTCATGATATTGAGTAAATGCACGTATAGTTTTTACATATTTATGATAGGCTAGGACAGGTTAAGGAGATAAGGTGTTTTCTACTTGTAGTTTTAAAAATGGTAGCTGAGCCACTGGTTCTGGAGATTTCTGACCGAGTGTTCCAGATTTTGGGTCCTTTTATGAACATTGAGTTTTTGAAAAGATTTAGCCTGACACAAAGAATGTCAGAGGTTTTTGTATTGTGTCCATGGGTCCTATTGCTACTGTCAAGTGCTTCAGGTCAGGATATATTAAAATTGATTGTTCTGTATGTGTAGGTGCCACAATAGTACAAGTGAATGTTTTGTATAGTGAGTAGGCTTAAATCTTTGAAAAGTGTGTGGGGGAGGGGGAGGGGGAGGAGGGGGGAGTGTTGTCTTGCTGTGGATTGTATACTTGGAGTATACCTGGGAGAAGGTTTCGGGTGTCAACGCCCCCGTGGCCTGGTCTGTGACCAGGCCTCGTGGTAGATCAAGGCCTGATCAACCAGGCTGTTACTGTTGGCCGCACACAACCCAATGTACGAACCACAGCCTGGCTGGTCAGGTACTGACTTTAGGTGCCTTTTCAGCACTTTCTTGAAAACAGCCGGGGGGTCTATAGTAAATCCCCCTATCAATAGTATCCGTTATCATCATGCCCACTCATCTGAACTGCAGTGCCCAGGCAGTACTTAGTGAGTCAAGGCAGCTGAACCAAGACAGAGGTCAAGGCTCTGAGTGCTACTCCTTAACATTTTAATATACGTACGCTACCAAGACATCCAACGTGTATATTTATTACCTAAATCCAATCACCGAACCCCCACAACATTATCGTGCTAGTGGTGCCCCTGCTTTTCATTGGGGGGATGGTGAATCGTCTGGGAGTGATCATTCGCACCGCAGCTTTTTCTTGGGTTATTATTGGCTTTAGGTGATTTGTCATTGTGGATCCCCAGGCACAAATAGCACAGGTGAGGTAGGGGTAGATCAGTGAATAGTACAGTGTAAGTAGTGCTGTGTATTAAAAATAAAAACATGAATGATATTAAAAGTGAAAATACTGTGTCTACTGTCCTGCATTCTTTAACAGAAGTCACCATAATTATTCTTGTTCTCAGTGCTTGCTTCCACTCACCTGTTGTGGGATCTACTGGTGTGAACTGCCGTTGATAATCATAAGGTGGAGCACGAGACGATGTTGCCAGACGACTCATCCTACGAGCATTAAGGTGACGACGGTGCAAGTGCTCAGCCAGCTCCTGATCCTCCTCCTCGACCAGGTTGGGATTGTACTTGTAGTGAAGCTGTCGGGTAAAAACAACTTTATTATTTCACTTACGGTGGAATTATGAGAGAACTCATTTGCTGAATTTTTAAGAGGAAATATGTAAGTGTTATGATGCAGGTGTCCTTCAATTTGTTTTGTGTAAATTTTTTGTTATGTGATGACTTATTTCTATCAGTAATTTTGTATGTATGATTAACATTTGCTATATGTGACTCTTGTGGTTTGCAAAATGTACTGATAATTCTTATGTGGAATTAAGTGTTGATGTCCTGATGAAGCTTGGTACAATGCGCCTGGAGTATGTGTACTATGTAAAGCAGGGGATGCCTGTATAACATTTACAGATAATAAATATACATTATTATTATAATCAAGGGAGAGCTCTAAACCTGTAGGATTATACAGAGCATGTGGGGGGGAATGGAAGGCATTCAGGCTCATTCCAGGGAACCGGAGCACAGATCCAATTCTCCAGATCAAGAGCCCCTCACCAGCATCAGGGAACCTTCCTTGAGGGGTATAAATATATAGAATGGAAAATAATGAAAGACTCTTCTTATGAGGAGCCCAGCAGAATGTTAGTGTTGCACTACTGCACTGCAATAATCATGAGTGTGCAGAAAACTTGTGATTCATGCCAGAAATACACAGCATGCTAGTGACTTTCTTTTGTGCTTAACAATATTTTATTACATGTAAACTGCACAAAAAATATAGTTTTTTTGTTTGTTTGATTTGGCATTCAGAGGTTTTAACTTTTTTAATTCATATGTACTATCTGAGAGAATCATATTGGCCTAGTTCAGTGAAGTGTTATTATAATAATCAAAACTAAGCACTAAACCACCAGGGTCCAATGAAGTGTTATGGTCCTGTTCGATAATTTCTTCTTTACTAAAACTGCAGAGGAAACCTAAAAATACTGAGTACACAAAACCACCAGTATCAATGACAAGTACTTATCTTTCCCTACCAGTAATGATGCAGAATATATCACAAACACTAAAACAGGCCAACATCATTGTCATCATCTTGCCCACAATACAGGAACTTAAAAACACAGGAGCAGAAATAGCAACTATCAAGAAAGTGCTGGAGTCTATAAAATCCCATGTGGAGGATGTAGTAGAGTATATGTTGGAGAAACTACTAGAGACCTAATATGTATGAATGAACACATAAGTCGCTAGGACTGCAACTAAACAATGCTTGCATCCAATGTAAGAATTCACAAACAATGAATAAAATGGTCAGAAGCCAAACTAGTTATTAGGGAAGGTGACAAATTTAAACAAAAATGCTTAGAAACTGCTCTTATTTCAATGATCAACACCACTATGCAAAACCAGGTAAGCTTTCAATTGGCCAAACCTTTAGCAACAATTGTTGAACAAAGCTTGTTATAGGGACCAGCTGCCAAGTTTGGATCTCTCATCAATTACATTCATCAAGGAAGGCCCTTTTTTGTTAGTAAGGGACTCTGGGTGCAAGGAACTGAACTTGTTCACTCCTTAGGATCAAAACTGACCTCCCATCCCCAAGATGCTATGTATCCTCTTTGGGTTTAGTACAACAGTTTAAATTCTTGCAGTATGGATTACCATAACAGGACATGATTTTCAGGAATATCTGAAGCAAGTTATACAAGAGTTTACTGAAACCATATTTTGTTGTGCAACAAGAACTGATTGAAAGTGAGCTACGGTACTAGGAAATAGTATAAACATCTCACGATAAACCATACCATGGGCGGGGATTGAACTCGTGGTGTCATTTGTTTGCAATTGTGTCGTTATGATTTCTTGAGTCATTTCATGATAATGATACACAAGTTCCATTCTTTAAAAATAAAGGATGTCTCGGTACTGTATCAAGAATTAGTATACTGACATCATCAGAACAAAACTGGAGTCAGTAGGTATTATTGTACTCTTGTTGCCCAGGAATTAGTTTTCCAGTACTGAAGCACATTAAGGTTAACAATTTTGTTTTAGTATGTATTGGGTGAAGGTATGTAATGAGAGGAACAATCAACAACGATTTTACACATAACATTCTGCTGGGTAGAGGTTGATTTTACAATGAACAGTAAGACAATGGTGTCCAAATGGTCTTTTATTTGAGACCACTGGCACTGACATGAGTTGCAATTTCAAGTAGACAAGTGAAAATATTTACCATAAATTAAGTAGTGCTAAGTAAACTCTTAAAACTGCCATACTTAAAAAAAAAAAAAAAAGTGAATTTCAAGTACATAGTTGGCACTTCCAAGAACCCAGTACTGTACTGTCAAGAATCTCTCTGAACAAGTACGTATATTCTGGATTAACCCTCACAAACTTACTTATTCAGATAATGCTGTAAAATTACTGACAATATGTAAGGGTGTATAAATTAGAAGTGGAGGGAAGGGGTAGCAGGGGTCATCCTAGGAAAGGAGGGAGAGGGGAAGTTAAAGGAGGTTTTGTGTGGAAAGGGCTTGGACATACAGCAGACATGTGTGTTAGAAAGGAGTGTAGACAAATGGTTTTTGGGACTTGATGAGCTGTTGGAGTGTGAACAAAGTAATATTCTGTAAAGGGATTTAGCACAATCTGTTAATCGGACTTGAGTCCTGGAGGTGGGAGGTACAGTGCCTGCACTCTAAAGTAGGGATTTGGGATATGTGCTGTTCAGAGGGACATTTAAACTGTGGTACCTGTGTGCCTCTGGTAAGATAGTTATAGTGTGAATGATGGTGAAAATGTTTCTTTTTTGGGTCAGCATGCCTTGGTGGGAGATGGCCAGTGTGTTCAAGAAAAATACGTTAGGCAAAAGGACACATGTGCAACTAGTGCGGCATTTTATTGTGGCAACGTTTCGCTCTCCAGGAGCTTTGTCAAGCTATTATGGCTTGACAAAGCTCCTGGAGAGTGAAACATTGCCACAATAAAATGTTACATTAGTTGCACATGTCCTGTTACCTAACTTATTTATTTGGCACATCTAGTTTTATAATGCCTAATGAGATTTTTGGGAGGATGAAGGGTGATCTATAATTATATTGTAATTTTTATTGTTTAATGTACTTTTTAATGTATATATATAAATATGTATTCACTTCATTTTAAGAGAAGAAAAGATCAAAATTGTTAACATGATCAAAACTGGTAGATATCAACATTCTCAAGAAAAGATATATATTAAACTAAATTTTTACAACTAGCATGATCTTAGTCCTTTGTGTGTCAGTTACTATATTACAAAGTTGACTGTGATGTAATATTCTTAATCAACAGATCTGATAAAAGCCTAGCTTATTAATTATAATATCTTGATTACATCAAATATCAAGAGATAAAAGGAACTATTAAAATTTCAACTTCGATTTACAATATTATTTTTTACAAAAACAGGAGAAATATTAAACCATACCACAAGCAGGGATAGAATCCACGATCAGAGTCATAAAACTCCAGACCAACGTGTTAGCCAGTGGCTAACGCGTCAGTTTGGAATTTTACAATTCTCTGATCGCAGGTTCTATCCCCGCCCCTGATATGGTTTGTATGCAATCGTGTCATTACAATTTCGTTAATCAGGAGAAATATTATCTTGTAATGTTACTACCAGAAAGGTCAACTGATTTACAGGTAGTAAGGCAGAGGAATCATAATTTACTTAAAAGCCCTACAAACTAGTAGCATTATGATGTGGCTGTGTATAAAATGATGATTGATTTATAGAATTAGCAACCTACCTGTAGGTAAAACATGAAATGCTGTAAATACCGCCATGCAGATTTTGAAGGGAAAAAAATAAAAAATTGAAGCTACAATGGAAAGAAAATTATTCACCAAAGAATTGGATGCTAGTCTTGTTTACCATATACATTCTTATTTAGACAAGGCATCTCAGACAATATGAAAAATTTAGACTGTGTATTAATGCTTTGCATTTTTGTGCACAGATGATACTATTGCTTTGCAAAGAAGTGGTACATTAGTTAGATGATGGCACAATATACAATGGTGAATTTACAGTGTGACATGTGATATCATTTCCTAGATCTGTAGTACTGTAATCAACCTGTGAAAAGAAACTACAGTACCACAGATTGTTGAGTAATTATTTTTTTTTTTATTAACACATCATCCGTTTCCCACCAAGGTAGGGTGGCCCAAAAAAGAAAAACTTTCACCATCATTCACTCCATCACTGTCTTGCCAGAGGCGTGCTTACACTACATTTATAAAACTGCAACATTAACACCCCTCCTTCAGAGTGCAGGCACTGTACTTCCCATCTCCAGGACTCGCATCAGGCCTACTGGTTTCCCTGAATCCCTTCATATTACCCTGCTCACACTCCACAGCAGTCCAAGTTCTAAAAACCATTTGTCTCCATTCGCTCCTATCTAACATGCTCATGCATGCTTGCTGGAAGTCCAAGCCCCTTGCACACAAAACCTCCTTTACCCCCTTCCCTCCATCCTTTCCTAGGCCGACCTCTACCCCGCCTTCTCTCCACTACAGAATTATACGCTCTTGAACTCCATCTATTTTGTTCCAGCCTTAACAACCACCTTAACAACCCCTCCTCTGCCCTCTGGATGACAGTTTTTGTAATCCCACACCTCCTCCTAATTTCCAAAGTATGAATTCTCTGCACTATATTCACACCACACACTGCCTTCAGACACAACATCTCCACTGCCTCCACCCATGCTTCACACCCATATAAAAGCGTTGGTATAACTATACTCTCGAACATTCCCCTCTTTGCTTCCATGGACAAAGTTGTCTTTACAGACTCCTCAGTGCACCACTCACCTTTTTCCCCTCGTCAATTCTATGATTCACCTCATCTTTCATAGACCTATCAGCTGACACGTCCACTCCTAAATATCTGAATACATTCACCTCCTCTATACTCTCTCCTTCCAATCTGATATCCAATCTTTCGTTACCTAATTTTTTTATCCTCATCACCTTACTGTTTCCTATACAGTGGACCCCCGCCTTACGATATTAATTCATTCCAGAAGTCGCTCAGGTGTCGTTACATAACGAATTTGTTCCCATAAGGAATATTGTAAACTAGATTAGTCCGTTTGAGACCCCCAAAAATACACGTACAAAAGCAGTTACAAAAATACACTTACATAAATGTTCGAGTTGGGAGCTGATCGTAAGGCTGGGGTCCACTGTATTCACTTTTAATTTTCTTCTTTTACATACCCTGGTTGATCAGGCTCTGATCCACCAGGAGGCCTGGTCACAGACTGGGCTACGGGGGCGTTTACCCCCGGAACTCTCTCCAGGTAAATTCCAGGTACCCTACCAAACTCCACCAACCTTTGCAACTTCTCTTCAGAATCTCCCAAAAGTACAGTGTCATCAGTAAAGAGCAAATGACAACTCCCACTTTGTGTTAGATTCTTTATATTTTAACCCCACACCTCTTGCCAACACCTGAGCATTCACTTCTCTTACAATCCCATTTATACATATATTGAACAACCATGGTGACATCACACATCCTTGTTTAAGGCCTACTTTTACTGGAAAATAATCTCCCTCTCTCCTACATACTCTAACTTGAGTCTCATTATTCTTGTAAAAACTCTTCACTGCTTTCAATAACCTACCTCCTGTTTGCAACATCTGCCACATTGCCCCCCCCCTATCCACCCTGTCATATGCCTTGTCTAAATCCATAAATGCCACAAAAACCTCTTTACCATTATCTAAATACTGTTCACCTATATGTTTCACTGTAAACAATTGGTCTACACACCTCGTACCCTTCCTAAAGCCTCCTTGTTCATCTGCTCTCTTACTCTCAGTCTTACTTTTAATTCTTTCAATAACAACTCTACCATACACTTAACCAGGTATACTCAACAGACTTATTCCCCTATAATTTCTGCACTCTCTTTCGTCCACTTTGCCTCTATACAAAGGAACTACACATGCTCTCTGCGAATCCCTAGGTACCTTACCATCTTCCATACATAAAAGCACAAACCACTCCAAAACTATATCCCCACCAGCTTTTAACATTTCTGTCTTTATCCCATAAATCCCAGCTGCCTTACCCACTTCCTCACACTCACAACTCACTCCTAGAAGATGTTATTCCTCCTTGCCCTATACATGAAATCACAGCTTCCCTATCTTCATCAACATTTAACAATTCCTCAAAATATTCACGCCATCTTCCTGATACCCCTAACTCTCCATTTAATAAATCTCCTCAACTATTTTCAACTATCAAATCCATTCGTTCTCTCGACTTCCTCAACTTATTAATTTCACTCCAAAACTTTTACTTAGTGAGTAATGACAGCAGATTAAGAACATCAGTAACTTCACAGGTCTTACTAAATGTTAAAATACTCATTACAGTACAGTACTACATGCAATAGTGGAGAATTACAGGTACAATACATCAGATGAACCATCAAGAGATTATTTTGTATCTCTGAAGCCAGTGAGATGTTACCATAATATGATTACCTTACAATTAGTGAACATATATTTTAAATCTGTACACACGACAAGGTCTGCAAGTAGATGGTAGCTACAGGTGTGGTATTTAAAACATAATGTGAGATCTCTAGTGATATAGTAGTAGTAGTACAGTACCATACTGCTTTGGGTATATAGGAATGAAGAATTAAACTGGGCTTGTAGATAACCATTGATCAGAATATACCCAAGGAGTTCAGGACAAATTGTTTAAAGGGTGTACAACACAAAATTAATTTTGTAAAATTACTGCTACCACAAGCAATAATTTTAACCATTCCCTTTGGACAACTGTTTAGTATTCTCTTCATGTTTCTGGTGCTATTACAAGTAACAGTTCCTTGTGCTATTATGGAATTTATATTTATGCAACTAGCATTTACAAAATGTATATAAAACACAGTGACATCACTGAGTTTCACAGCTTCTTCCTTAAACTGTGTGTCCTCATTAATGTGTGTTCACAAGCAGCAGAGACAAGGAATAAGAATATAAATGACTATCTAGAAATAAAACTGGCAGTATTAAAAGCAATAATTATTTAGTGAGATGATGGAAAGTTTATCAGTATCTCTGATGCTTTCACATCGAAGAGAACTCTGCACCCAAGTGACTGATGCCACTTACTGAACCTTCAACAGACACTTTAAAAATATGTGATAAAATATTAGCCCAATGATGACCCAGCCAGTTTACTGATGCTCAGCTCTGTCATAGGAGAATCCTGGCCCACTTCACTGATAAACTTATCATACTTAAAAATATCCAGTAGTGGTAAAGTGAATATATAGGCTATAAAAGGGGTTTTATAACCAGTACAATTATCTTGTACTCAGTATACTATAACTACATTACAACAAACAATAACTTATATATTCTATACACACTAGAAAAAGTAAGGATCTGAAGTTGAAATCGGCTTATTCTTAAGTTTGTGTGAGGTCTTGGTAATGACTAAGTTTAATATCAACATCCTACTAATCACGAGGAAGTGCAAATATTTTTATCATACCATGCATCATTGAGTTTAGTCTCGGTGGAACAAAAGAGGTAACGGCTATAGCTTCAGGCACAGCAAGTGGTATGCACAGCAATTTATACTGTGAATTTGAACTTGAAATGTGAAGCATGTTTACCTGTCAAACTGCAGTGTCTGCTCCGGGAGAGGGTATTACCCACTGTGTAGGCTGGGCCACTGCTCATCAGCAGTGTAAAAATGTGTGGTCACTAGCAAGTAATCATTTAGAGACAAGAGGTAAAGGAAGGAAAGCTAATAATGGTGAGAGGAGAAATACAGGAAGGTATTTCAAGAGCTACTGAAGAGTTTCGATAGAATCTTTACATACAACACTGAGGATGAAAAAATCATTGAATGAAGACAAATTTTCAGCCTGTTGCGAATGGTACAAAATACTGACAAGTTGATAAGTAAGACACGTGCAACAGTTGGGTACCTTTATTGTTGAAACGTATCGCCTACACAGTAGACTTCTTCAAATACAGAGGCAACAGGTGTAGTAGTGAAGTAAAGATGATGTAATCAGTCCATCAACCTTGGAGAAACAGTATTTGAGGTGGTCAGTCCCTCAGCCTGGAGAAGAATTCAACTCCATGGAGATGAAACACTCAAATACTGGAACTGACCACCTCAGATGCTATTTGCCCAAGGTTGATGGACTGATTACATCAGCTTTACTTCACTACTAAACCTGCTATCTCTGTATTTGACTGAAGAAGCCTACCGTGTAAGCAAAACATTTCAACAACAAAGATAACCAACTGCTGCACGTGTGCCTTACTCATCAAATTTCAGACAGATTAATCTTAATCGTAACGTAAGTTCTAAACACTCTTTACTCTTTTCTATTTTGTTTACATTTTTTTTTATATTGCACAAAACTACTGCACCACAAAGGGTAAAGTCATCCCATTTACCAGAAGTGTGTTTTAAATAAGTTTTCAAAATGTTAAAAAAAAAAAAAAAAAAAAAACAAGTACCGAGAAATGAGACGTGACTTGTAGAAATTCATTCATTTTAAAATAGTATTTAGCCAGTATGAGTTCTGAGGTGAATATGGGGAAGTGTGCGAGGCAACATGGGTAGAATGAAGGGAGATCTGCCAAATATATTCCATTAAAACTTATAAACCATGATATGGTGGAGTTAGAACTCATGGCAAGTGAGCCACAAGTTCTAACCCCACACGCACAGTAATTTGTTTTCAATTGTGTTATTACGATTTCGTGAGTTAAGTTGCAGATGTACCAATAGTGAAGAAGATGTGGCAACAGTAAAGGTAGAGCAGCTGGGATTAAGACTGAGATGGTAAAAGCAGGTGGGGACATAGTTTTGGAGTGACTAATGCATTTGTTCAATATATGCATGAAAGAAGAAAAGATAAAAAAGATTCTCAGACTATACATAGTAGGTTTGAAATCAGAAGAGCACTTTCTCTGTGTAGTGGAGGGAAGGTAGGGTAGATGTTTCTCTAGAAAAGGTAGGAGGGAGGGGGTAAAGGAGGTCTTGTGTGCAAGAGGCTTGGACATCCAGCAGGTGTGTTTGTGATAATGTTAGACAAGAATGAGTGGAGGCAAATAGTTTTTGGGAGTTGATGTGCTGTTGGAGTGTGAGGAAGGTAATGTTTTGTGAAGAGATTCAGGGAAACTGGTAAGCCAGACTTGAGTCCTGGAGGTGGGAAAAACAGTGCCTGCACTCTGAAGAAATGGTTTGAGATATTTGCAGTTTGGAGGGATATCTGCACTGTGGTATCTGTGTGCCTCTGGAAAGACAGTGATAAGAGTGAATGATGGTGAAAGTGTTCCTTTTTCAGGTCATCACAAGTTTCAGTCTCCCATGTGCTGGTTATTGTGTATTAGCCATAAATGAAAAAGAAGACCATCATAGCTGTGAAAGATAGGACATAAGAAGGATAGAAATGTATATAAAGCAAATCACTTCTCCTATAATTAAACAAATACTGGACCTCCAGTCATTGATTAGTTTGCACAGTTCATAAATTGCCAGGTACAGTAGTTTGTATAGTAATATGTCTTATATAATAAGTATGAGGTTGTTGGTTATAACTGAGGTCCAACACTTCTCCAGCTCATCCTTTACTAGGATGTTTAACCCTTTCAGGGTCCACAGGCCCTCTCAGAGACTTGTTCTCAGGGTCCCCCAAATTTAAAAAAAAAACAAAAACAAAAAAAAAAAAAAAAAAAAAATAAAAAAAAAAATAAAAAAAAAAAATCTTACGACAAGATAGAGAACCTTTTCCCAATCATAATGACACCAAAAGTATGAAATTTGATGGAAAACTTAGGGAATTATGCTCTCGCGGAGTTAGCGGTCTTGACGATGTTTATGCATTGGCGATTTTGCCCAGTTTGAGCCCTATTTTCGGCCAATTCCAATGTACTAATCGACAAAAATCATAACTATTTCGCTAGAACTCCATTTTTTCTATCAAATGAGTACAAGAAACCACCAATTTACCGATTTCAACTATCCGATACAGTGGTCAGAATTTAGCAATTTTGCCAATTTCCAAATAGGGTCCAGAATAAACAAGACAGACATTCCTGGCACTAAAATAACATTTCCTCTGTTCATTAGTCACGTCCCCAGGCCCCTCTTACATTTCTTTTGCTTTCCACTTTGAATTTTTATTCTCACAAAAAAAATAGGATTTACTGTTATGCAGACTACTGCATTAGTGTAGAAATGGTATAAATAATATCGGCACACTTGTGAAAGAATATTAGACTCGCCAGTTGATGTGTATTGGAAGCTTAGCATGATTTGTTCACTTTTGAACTTTGGTAAAAATCGAACATTTCTGCTACTTTGAGCTCAATTTCAAGGTACTTTTCATTGTAAAACCAGTCAAAATCATCTCAATTTCTGTAATGTCTTCCATTCTATACAATGAGACCAGGAAAACTAGAATACAACAATAAATACCATACGAAAATATAGTGCAAAGTCGCTGTTTTAATCCAAAAACACGGTCAAAGTTTTTTTTTTCTCATTACGTACTGTGTGCTGCAGGATTTTTTTTTATACTGTGCACACTGACCACATAGACCCATTCTTTCACATGTAGGCCTACCAGCTTTCTCTCACTAGATTTGAAGGCGCTAGAATTCATGCGTAGTAGTACGTCATGGACACTGGCGTGTAAGCCGTACTAGTACGGCCGAAACCCTGAAAGGGCTAAAGTAGAAGCATTAATCACTCTTTTATAATAGAGAAAACACAAATGGAACCTAAGTTCTTTGCTAAGTAGATACAATTTAACAATCCTCACTTAGAATATGAATGCATGTTTATTAGGCAGAGCTTGCAATCTTGGCTCACTAAACAATGCATATTTTACAGAACAAGTCGTCAATATTCGCTGTTGCACTAACTCTGCTAAATTCAATCTGAATCCCACAAAATCAATATATTTAACTGCCGCTAAATAAGATGTATAAGTTGGGCAGGATCAGGCTAAATTATAGTAAAGTAATTTTAGAAAGGCTAGTTTAGACACAAAATTAAAAGTTTGCATGCCTTACTTGTCTAATTCACAAAAAAATACAGTAAAGCAATTGATATATCCAAATATATAAAAAAAAAAAAACAGTCAGAGTGATTTGGCTTGTTTGACCATTTAAAAAGTCTGACCTTAGGGTATATATACAGTGGAAACTCAAATATCGAACTTTCTTCGGTCCAGAAGTCTGTTCGAGTGCCTTTTCCGAATGAATTTATCCCCATCAGGAATAATGTAAATTAGATTAGTCCATTTCAGACCCTTAAAAATACACTTATAAAAGTACTTACAAAAATACACTTACATAATTGGTTGTGTTGGGAGCAGTTCGATTTTTGAGGTTCCACTGTAGTAATACACAATAAATGAACGTTCAACTATGCCACCCATGGTTTGCAGTCATTTTCAAACTCTCTCTGTACCTACTCATAACACCCCAGTGCTTCTGACAGGTACCACAAGGCTCATCTCATCAATACATATAAAGCATCTCATTTTTCAATCTTTTTACAATATGTACCCCACACATGTCATTCTGCAATATTTTTTTATTACTGCACAGTAATTTAATTCAGTGAAATGGTGATTGCATATGTAAAGATGTAAATGGTTGCTGTAATAAACACGTGTTTTTCTGTAGAAAAATTGAAACATCATAAAATATGACAGGACTATATACAACTCTCAAAATGAGATCAAAGATACAATTGTCTCTAATATTACACGGCCCTGAGTTCATACAGTTTTAACAAAAATATTGTGTAATTACACTCCACAGGTTAAGTACAGTGTTGCAGAATAAGTTATATACAATGTTATTAAATATTATCATTATTGTTTCCAAAATTGAAAGAAAGGAGAAACACGCTACAGTTTTAGCAAATATTTTAACTATTGATCATCCACATATACACAAGCGGTGAAAATGCATCAGCGATGCTGTAAGCACATATTGACGACTTCAGTACTATCTGGAGAGGAAGACCCTGCTGAAAAACAGTTACAGTATTATCTTTTGCACAGAAATCAAGGGTGGGTGGGCCTTCTATATGTCAGTAATTGCCAAAATTTTGCCAGCTATGTGCCAGTGGTATTATTATTATTATTATTATTATTATAATAAAAAAGAAGCGCTAAGCCACAAGGGCTATACAGCGCTGCAGTGTAGGGAAGGAAGCGAGGGTATTGGGCGGCAGAAGAAGGGAGGGATGATCAGTAGGTTACAGAAAACAACGGGGCAGGGGATAGTGCAGGGGTAGAGGGCAGCAAGAGATTGAGGTAGAAAGGGCTGAAGGTATCATTACAATTTGTGAAGTCAGTCAGTTGTTGTCAATAAGTCAATGAGAGAGTCCAGATGAAAGGTGGGTCCATCAGCGAGAAGGGAAGGTAAAGAGAGAGCAGCGGAGCGAAGACGATGTTGGAGGTATATTCTGCATGCTCGTTGATAAAGTGGGCAGTCTAATAGAATGTGGCTGACTGATAATGGAACCTGACAATTCTCACAGAGAGAAGCAGGATGCCTCTCCATGAGATATCCATGAGTAAGACGAGTATGGCCAATGCGAAGACGGGAGAGAGTAGTCTCCCAACCTCGACACTGGTGACAAGAAGACGGCCAGTAACCAATACTCGGTTTAATAGACTGAAGTTTGTTACTGAGCAGAGTAGACCAACGTTGTTGCCAACGGGTATGAAGGTGGGTAGCTATTGCAGCAAAATAGTCCGTAAATGGAACACCTCTATATGAAACTGGTAGGTCATGTACTGCTGACCGCGCAGCAGTGTCTGCCTGTTCATTGCCCTGTACGTCAACATGACCAGGGACCCAACAAAAAACAATATCTTTATGCTTGGTAAAGATGGGGCGTAGCCAAAGTTGGATACGGAGGACTAAAGGGTGAGGTGTATCAAATTTCTGTATGGCCTGTAAAGCACTAAGGGAGTCTGAGACAACCACAAATGATGACACAGGCATAGATGCAATACAGATAAGTGCTGCAAGAATGGCATACAATTCAGCAGTAAAAATACTAGCCGAAGATAGTAAATGCCCTCGTACGACGCTGTCCAGAAACACTGCTGCGAATCCTACGCCGTCAGAAGACTTAGAGCCATCTGTGTACACTGCAATGGCATGAGAATGAGAGTGGAAGTGGTCAAGAAAAAGAGAGCGGGAAGCTACCGTAGACAATTGGGCTTTCGAGCAAGGGAGTGAGAAAGAACAGACTCAAACAGCTGGAACTTCCCAGGGGGGTAGGGAAAAGTGAGATGCTACATGAACATAGAAAGGTGGTAATTGAAGAGAAGACAAGAGCGAATGTAGGCGAAGAGAGAAGGGACGGAGCAAACAGGGGCGGCGAACAAATAAAGAATGTCTACTAATATCGGTGACCATTCTATAAATGGAAGGATTGCGGAGATCATGAGAGCATACATAGTAGCGAAGGCAATGGGCATCACGGCGATCGGATAAGGATGGAACGTTTGCTTCTGCATAGAGGCTCTCAACAGGGAAAGAGCGAAAAGCACCAAGGCATAAACGTAACCCTTGGTGATGAATAGGGTTGAGGCTAGATAGAGTAGCAGGAGAGGCAGCTGAATAGATCTGGTCACCATAATCAAGTTTCGATAAAATGAGGGTGAACTTCTTCATCACTATCCCACATAAGAACATAGGAATGGAAAAACACTGCAAAAGGTCTGCTCACAAACTTATCCAATCTCCCTTCCAAGCTACCCAAGATTCTAGACTCTATAACCCCACTCGGTAGATCAGATGCAGCATTCTCCACCTGACCTCAACATTCTGAACCTGACTATAAATACTCGCGTACCTTCCACCCCAGGTAGATCTGTTTGTGACTTGAAAAAGCCCACTGTGTGGGTGAAACGTTGTCAATAAAGGATCACATTAAACTGCATATGTGTTTATATTTCCAAAAGAATTAGATACAGGAGTGACTATGGGACTGGCAACCGCAGAGGAGGCTGCAGAAGATGGGACCCCAGAAGTGGAGGGACGTTTTGAAACACGAGAATAAGAAACATGGGGTAGTCTCCCTTGGAGGCGGAGATGAGAAACTGCCATAGCATAAGGGAGACCTTCTGCCTCTTTGAGGCAACGAATTTCCCGCTCATTTAAGTAGACCTGGCTACGGCGAGAGTACTAAGGGCGAGCCTCATGACAATTAAGGCGAGAGTGAGGTTGACTGCAAGATGTATCAGAATGGTCATCGGCACCACAGACTGGGCATTCGGCTATAGATCTGCAATATTTTGCTGGGTGGCCAAATCGCCAGCAATTCCTACACTGTTGCGATGTAGGGATCACCTTCCAAACTTGTAACAGATGTCCTGCTACATAAACAGAGGATGGGAGTTCACGGCTGTCAAAAGTTAAATGAGCCACATTGCAAGGGTATTGTCTTCGCCTGCGGGCAGGAAGAACATAAGTGTCTACCTTGAGAATTGGGAGACCTTGGAGTTCCAGCTGTTCGAGAATGTCATTGCCATATGTCTGGAAATTCTGTTGGACTATGGTATGGGGCAGAATAACAGTACCACTACAAGAATTGAGGGAATGATGTTTTTCAATAGTGATAGGAATAGTATCGATATGTGAAAGAAGAGAAAGATCATGAGCTTGGGTAGAATTCTGGACTGTGATGATGCGCGTACCACTCTTAAGAGCATGAAAGGAAATATCTCTACCAACGCGGCATAGGAGCGCTTTGCCAATACTATGGTCGGAAAGATAGGTAGCAGAAGAAGTCAGTCTTAAAGTAAAGAATTTAGTCCATTGTATGGTCTGAAACTGAGTGTGGAGAGGGAGTGCATGACGTGTCGGTCTTTTCCGAGTAGAATGGGAAGGTAACGAAGTAACATCATCAGGAGATTGTCGTTGGCATTTAGAAGTGGGACCAGAGTCAGTCTGACGTGGGACGGGCTGGCCATTCGAAAATCGTCGCACCATAGAGGGAGAGGCCGGAAGCATAGTCAAAGGAGAGCGGAGGTCAGACAAATCGAAGGAGTCAGTCGAAACCCCGGCACCTGAAGCGGGTGATGAAACAGCACCAGCAAGAGGTACAGGGGCCTTAGGAATGTCTGAAGAGTGGCCAAAAGACGAGGCAAGGTCAGAATGGGGTGCGGTAACAATAAGGGGCCCGGGGGTAGCGGGGTCATGGATCGGGTGCTCCATGGTTAGGTTACTTTTCTTTTTGTTTTTAAGAAAAAAAAAAGAAAGAAAAGAAAATAAAAATAAAAAAAAAAGAAAAAAAAAGAGAGGGGGACCGGGGAGGGATAGTTCCTAGGAGGAATGAAAGGGCCAGAAATCTCCCTCTGCACCCAAGAGGACCTCAGCACTGCAAGTAGCACAGATGCAGCATGGAACCCATGCCATACCCTACCCTTCATGCCAGTAAACCAGCAATCCGGGATATCAACCTCACATCTGCCGAGCTACCTCGGTGGACAAAAGAGAGGGCAGCTGGATATCTGCCACAAAGCATACCTCCTTCGGCCACCACCCCCGGAATCCGAAAGGTGGCTTCCAGAGATACACCCATCGCCCGAAAGACACCCAAAGCCACCCTCCGGGATACTGGAGGGGGATCAGGACATCCCCAGGCAATCCAGATTCCATGGCAAACTACGCCAAAGCCAAGAACCTCGATGGAATGGGATGGACCCTGGTACCCTTTCTCCTACCTAGGAACTAGCACGCCTGTGGGAAAAATCCCAAAGGCCAAAAAAGGAAGGACAAAAGGGAGGGGTGGGGAGGAGGAGGAGGAGGAGGAAAGGAAAAAGGGGAGGATGGGGAAGATGGGATAGGGAAGGGGGGATTGGGGGGTAATTAGGTTCAGTCTGAGGAAGGAGACCGACAGGTCTAATTCCTCAGACCAAGAGCCTCTTCACCACGCCAAGGAGCCCCCCTTGAAGAGGTATGCCAGTGGTAACATCCATGGAATGTCAGGCGGAGATGTGCACCTGTTTAACAGCACGATCCAAATGAGCACTAACTGAAGTGCCTGTCAGTACCTTGAATGAAGTGTGGTAGAGTGACTCATGAGTTACCAACGGTTTTCATTAAGCACAAATAGTAACAGTAGTAATAGTAGCTGTAGTAGCAGTGTCATAGCCAGGTTCTAAAGTTTGGGAGAGCAAGCATGTAAATCAAACCACAAGAAATATATGGTTTTAAATGAAGTACATAATTGTTATTTTATATTTAAAATCAAAACACATTAAAGTAAGTTTAACAGTAAGCTCATAAATCTCAAAACATAATAAAAATGTGTGTTATTTAATTATTTTAATTTTAAATGTAAAATGAAAAAGAAAATGAAGCAATGTGAAACTGTATGAAGCAACGACAACTCTCTTTCATTTAGGATTTATCTATTACTTTATTATAATCCACCTCAGTAGCCGACCCTCTTCCAATGGAGAGGAAAATTAACCCCAACAGTCTATCCTCGCCCACTGTAGAACCAAGGGAGGACTGTTTTTGAGGCCACTAAAGGTTCGTTGTGCAACTGCGCTAGTTATTGGTAAGGTTGGAAAAATGTGGTACAGTGTGGACAAGTTAGGATAAATGGAACACATGCCACTGGTACAAGTGAACTAAAGAGTTAAAAGTGTTGTTGAAAAGGTGCCACTTATGAAAAATGTGCTCAGGGGGAGCAGTCCCTCCCCTTACTCTCCTTCTAGGTATGCCACTTAGTAGTAGTAGTAATAGTAGTAGTAGTAATAGTAGTAGTAGTAATAGTAGTTGTAGTAATAGTAATAGTAATAGCAGTAGCAGTAGTAGTAACAGTATAGTAGTAGTAGTAGTAACAGTAGTAGCAGTGGTAGTAACAGTAGTAGTAGTAGTAGTAACAGCAGCAGTAGTAATAGTAGTAGCAGTAGTAGTAACAGTACCAGTAGTAGTGTTAATAGTAGTAACAGTGGTAGTAGTAGCAGTAGTAACTAGTAGTAGTGGTAGTAGTAGTAAAGTAGAAGTACAAACAGCTCAGTGGTATTTGGGCGCTTTTGCTTTAAGTCAGCAAGGGAGAACATGTATATGTGTATGTGCTTGTGGAATAATGTAACTAGAAGACACAGTGCGACAGTAATGCACGTGTCTATTATTGGCATTAGAGAGGTTGGACAGGCTACAATGCCTGTTACTGTAGTACAGTGACTTTTACACTCATTCTTTTTGTCCACAACCCACAACATAAAATCATATTAACCTCACAACCCAAGTGGTACCAATATGTACTTGGTACTCTACCAAATCACTAATATAAAAAATGGAAAAAATTAAGATGCAATCGTTCAGGTCATGACTCAGGGTTTGAAAATTCAGGCTGTGTAGTGGGTCATGGAACCAGAACACAAATGTATCACAATAAAGAATTCAGATCTCTTCTAACACTGACGAAACTGAAAATGACGACAGAAGATTACATGGAGGGCTAAAACAATGACATGATTTTTTTTTCTGTATCCTTTAGCGAGCTGTAAACTCACTCTCTCTCATTCCATAAAGTACATAAACTGTAACCCGAAAGCTTAACTACAAAAACCTTGAACCACATGAAAGATAACCAGAAAGTTGAACCACATAAAAAATATCTAGAAAGTTGAACAGCATGAAAGATAACCAGAAAGTTGAACCACCAAAAAAAATCTAGAAAGTTGAACCACGTGAAAGATAACCAAAAAGCTTAACTACAATGAATATCTATTTTGGCTTTTCTCAATGTGCAAGATCAAATGAGAAGTTTAAAATGAGCCTTTTGTCCTGGTGGCTAATCTATTTCAGTAATTTTTTTTCCATCTTAATACAATACTACTGTACTAATTTACTATTTTTTAATATACAAGTAACATTAATAAAAATAGAATTACAGTATTAAGTGTTTGGTTTGTGTTGAAACATTCACTGCTGTTATATATTTTTATATTTTTTTCTTTTTGTACTTCCTCCTTCTCAAGTAACTCCTCTCCTTTCATTACCTTCTTGTGTAAACCACAATTTTTTTTTTCTTTGTACATCCAAATACTGACTGTTACACAGACTTCAGGAAGCATTCACACTGTTGCTAATGACCTCAGTTGCTACTTATTACTTAATGTGGATAACTGGATAATATTTATAGCTAAAATAATTGGCAAGACCATGCATGCCACCCCATCTTCAATAAGGGGAAGATATATATACATATGCAATAAGATCACAGTAAACAGGTGACATCACAATATGCAAAACAGCCACTGTGAAAAAACAGTAACCTCCAAGTGCTTTCGTGATTTCTCACATTATCAAAGAACTGTGACAGTTCCTTGATAATGTGAGAAAGCACTTGGAAACTACTGTTTTTTCACAGTGGTTGTTTAACACACACACACACACATATATATATATATATGTATATATATATATATATATATATATATATATATATATATATATATATATATATATATATATATATATATATATATATATATATATATATATATATATATATATATATATATATATATATATATATATATATATATATATATATATATATATATATATATATATATATATATGTATGTATGTATGTATGTATGTATGTATGTATGTATGTACAAGTACTACATTTGTTAATATAGAGTACAGGTAAACAAGACATGATCTTTCAAGGTTTCAAGATTTGTATCTACAGGCAGAAGCAGCAGTCAAACTGTACAAGTCATACTATACAATCATCGGGGCTAATTAAGGTCTTCTAGGTGCAATGTTACTAGTAATAAAAACTAGTGATTTTTCTATGCAGAACTAAAGTTTCAAGCAAGTATGTGACCTAATACTACTTAGGAAATGTTATCTCCTGTCTTAAAAAGAGGGTCATCTTAAATCACTGCAGAGAACGAACCCCCATGCATTTCTCGAAAACTGTTAATGATTAAATGCGTGTGCTTCTTAAGTCCTATTTCCATTCTGTGGCTTCTTTTGCTTTTTAAATCTAGAGTGAAAGAATTCATCCAGTGTAATTTTGAAGCGATTTGTTTCATTGCGTGGGTTTCCACTGTGAGTAGTTCCAGTCCATGAGGACGGTTCCCGTGGTGCAGTCCTGATGTCAGGGTCTTCGTTTTGTGATTGTGTGTTCGGTGTTGAACTTTGACCTTTGTTACCTGCCTGACCCAGCCTGTAGGCCAGAATTAAGGAAGAAAGTTGTCATCAAGGATTGGGGTGTGCGCGTCGTTGGAAGAACCTGTTTATCCAAAACCTTATAGTATCAACTCGTAGGCAGCATCAACTATAAACTGTATGATGTGGCAACACATGGGTGTGATAGGCAGAGCAATAGGTGTAACAGATGAACACTTCAGGGAGGATTCCTTGATGCTGGTGAAGTGTTTTTATTTCTAGGAATTAAAGCAACCCTTCCCATCCTCAAATCAATCTTTATGTTATCTAATGTAAAAATTAATGCTTATAAACTTTTTAGACTATAACCTAAATAATTTGTTCTTACAATCATGTACAATGATATGCCCTTGTAGTCTTAAGTTAGGCTTAAATTTGCCCAAAATGCTTTACATGACCATGGGCTTTCAACATGCATGCCAGTATTGCCCATTTCTATATAAACATTGTATCATGCTAAAATAAACTTATATTTATTTATAACTCACATTTCCCATGTGTTGTATGACCCATATGGATTTAGAACATACCAGTGAATATAAAAACTGGCGAATCAGGAAGTTGTTGGCAGTGTTAATATATTAAATACGTACTATACGTACTACGTCAATGTTAACATAACGAAAATAGATATATATTGGTTTGTGTTGATAGTGGTGAGTGAGGTGTGCCTCACCTATGCTCTGCTGGTCATGCCTAAGCATTGCCATGTCATACAAAGTTGAAGAAATTGCAAACATTGCTGTAATTAAGAAAGTTATTAATTGCTACACTACACCATACGTATTTTCTATATAAACACATTAATTAGTCACACCTCAACCTACGACTTCCCAACTTATGGACGTGCGATCCCACTAAAGTAACGCTAATGTTTTGACCTACACTCTCAATTTTCAGATTCTACTCAAATTTAGGAGTTATGCAGAAACTTAGTTAAAATCCAGTACATTAGCAATTATTAGCAATCTGTTAGCTACTTGATGAGACATATTCCTCTAGTAATTTTATTGCCAATTCACACCCAAATAAATTACAAAGTAAGGAGTGAAGAAACTGAAGGCAGCATTCTGTACTAGCAGTGTTCTTAATTTTGATATGAAGTTAATTGTTTATTAAGTTTGCAAATGCTCTGATACATAAGCTTGAATTGTCACTTTTAATGATCCATGTTAAAGTGCTGTGGTGGCTGGAGTCAAACTATCTATTGTTATACAACCCATCCCCTGATAACTATGTCACACTTTCATGTAGGGTTTGCAGCCTATTTCTAAGTTAGGCTAGATTAGGTTACACACACACACACACAAAAAAAAAATATTAAAGATGATAAAACAATATGCCACAGGACCAGAAAAGAATCAGACATTGTCCAAGCTCATATAACTATGTCATACTTCAACTGTTCAAGGCTCCTTCAACAGCCATTCGACTTGTTTCTACAACAGTGCCACATTGCCTGTGGTTGCAAAGGATGGGCAGTGTTATGGATTCATAAAAATACCCATAATACTGCGGTAATACAGACAGGCCCCACTTCACAGTGCTTCACTAATACAGCAGTTTTCAGTTATACCCATTCTTCATTTATTCAGACTTCCTACAATAAAGATATTCACCACTTACTATAAGCTAAGGACAAAATATTTTAAGGTAAGTAATGTGCGTTATTGGGTATGCATTTTTTAGACCTAGCTCTAGTGCTCACTTAGTGTACAATAATGTACAGTGGAACCTCGACTTACGAGTGTCCCAACATACAAGTCTTTCGAGATACGAGCCGTCGCTCGGTTGATTTTTTGCTCTAAGTTATGAGCCAACATCCTAGTTATGAGCAAGCTTCCCCCACAACTCAACTCGCACACCTCGCTTGTTTATCTATAATTTCATGCTTTAATTCCATGGACATCCTCTTGTTCTTCTCAGCACTGACCTTTGCACTTATTTTCTTAAGACCCATGGTTAGAAAAAAGAAATTTGGCAAAATACAGTGGAACCTCTGTTTTTGTATGCCCTAGTTTTCGTACAATTCGGTTTTCGACGACTTTTTTCGCCGAAATTTTGTCCCAGTTTTTCTACATCTGCTCAGTTTTTGTACAGTTGAAAATGGTCTGTACTAAACTCATCCGCCTGCCCGCATGACTCGGTCACTCATTTCCTGGAATTGAGCGCCTACACAAAGTATCCCATGCATTCATGATTTCGAAGGGTTTGAGGCTGACCCTGATGATCCTATGCCTGTTGTGGAATCTACTGTGTCTTTGGGGAAGTCCACAGGGCTGGATGCAAGTGGCCAGGATGTGGAAGAGTTGGTGGATGACCAAAGGCAAGAGCTAACCACTGAAGAGCTGCAAGACCTTCAACTGGAACAGCAACAGACCGCAGCTGAGAAAATTCCTTCAGAGGAGGAGGTAGAGAGAGGGAAGAATGTGCCTTCTTCAGTGATTAAGGACATGTGTGCAAAGTGAAATGAGTTCAAAAGTTTTGTGGAGAAATATCACCCTAACAAAGCTGTTGCAAGCTGTGTCTGCAATATGTTCAATGACAATGCCTTGTCCCGTTTTAGGCAAATCTTAGAGATGCCAGAAACAGACACCTCTGGACAGATTTTTTTTTGCATGACAGGGGTCCAGTGACTCAAGCTGGTCCTAGTGCCAGTAAAAGACAAAGAAGGGAAGTAATCCCGGATAGGGCCTTGATACCTGAATTCCTTATGGACAGGGATTCTTCTTGCAAACAACCTCTTCTCCTCCCTCTCCCCTCCTTGCCGTCTTCCATATGCCAACAAGAATCTTCAATAAAGGTAATAGTGATGTTAAATATTCATTTATCCATTTCATTAGTCATTTATATTTATTTCTCATTGTTTTCTGTATGTAAAACTATAGTTATTCTCTACAAAGTGTATTTTTTGGTTAATATTTTTGGGTGTCTGGAATGGATTAGTGTAATTGGAAATATTGGGAAATATTGCTTCAGTTTTCATAGGATTCAGTTTTTGTCAGACTCTTTTGGATGAAATGATCACAAAAACTGAGGTTCCACTGTAACTGCACAAAATACAAGCAAAACACGAGAGAAATGCTTCCACGGCGAGGTAAACAGTGCACTGAGTTGGCGGCGTTCTGAAGCTCCTCGTTAGTATTATTATTATTAATTTAGGGAACTGAAGCTCGCTCATTATTATATAATAATTATTATTATTATTATTTTAGGGAACTGGAGCACAGATCCAATTCCCTAGAACAAGAGCCCCTCACCAGCGTCAAGGTTCCTTGATGCTGGCAAGTTATAATAATAAGGAGCGAGCTTTAGAACACCGCCACTAGTTGGCGCAGCGAACGCCACAACAACACCTGGGCTGTGCATGTGTTTACGTAGCTGTGGAAGCATTTCTTGTGCTATTATTGCCAAATTTCTTTTTTTCTAACCATGGGTCCTAAGAAAGTAAGTTCAAAGGACAGTGCTGAGAAGAAAAAGGATGATGATGTCCATGGAATTTCATTATGAAATCTCAGAAACACGAGCAAGGTGGTGTGCGGGTTGTTTGAGAGGCAGTACGAGCGTAGTAGCAAGTAGCCTATCTTCCACCCTCCACCTCCGCCAGTATACGTACACTTTATAAAACCAGTTTATTTCTTTACATTCTCTGTTATGTAGTGCAGTTAGCCTCACAAATGCTCCATTTTCTCTTGTAATAAGAGCATGGAAAGATATAGTCAGAGCGGGAGTGGGAATGGCCACTGCCGCCACTACTAGTCACATAATGACATAGTACAGTGGACCCCCCGCCTTACGAACACATCGCGTTACGTTAAATCCGCCATACGAAGCATTTGAATGCAAAAATTTTGCCTTGCCTCATGACAAAAAACTCGCCTTACGTGATTCGTCTGGGACACGTCCTACGTGTGGCCTCAGCGTCAGTGTTTACAAGCCAGCCAGTGCGGTCGCATCTACGCATACATTCAGTACATTTCACATTATCCCAGTGTTTTTAGTGCTTGTAACTGCAAAATAAGTCACCATGGACCCCAAGAAAGCTGCTAGTGCCATCCCTGTGGTAAAAAGGGTGAGAATTAATATGGAATTGAAAAAAGAGATTAAGGAAATGTGTGCAAAGTGGGTTGAACTGCAAACCTTTATGGATGAAAATCATCCTGACACAGCTACTGCAAGCCGTGTTGGCAACCTGTAAAATGACAATGTTATGGCCCATTTTAGGATAGTCTTAAAGGAATGGGAGGTACAGACCTCTATGGACAGATTTGTTGTGCGACAGAGGTCCAGTGACTCTCAAGCTGGTCCTAGTGGCATTAAAAGAAGAAGGGAAGCAACCCCGGAAAAGGACTTGCTACCTCAAGTCCTAATGGAAGGGGATTCCCCTTCTAAACAATAACTTCCACACACTCCCCTCCTCCCATCCTATCAATCATCACCAGATCTTCAATAAAGGTAAGTGTCATGTATTCTATTCTTAGTAGAGTAGTAATTGTGCATGTCTTCTTCAGTTTGTGTGTATTAAAATTAATATTTCATGTGGTAATTTTTTTTTTCATACTTTGGGGTGTCAGGAATGGATTAATTTGATTTCCATTATTTCTTATGGGGAAAATTAATTCGGCTAACGATAATTTCGGCTTACGATGAGCTCTCAGGAATGGATTAATATTGTAAGGCGGGGTCCACTGTACTTTATTTATTCTAGAGTATATATCATGTTTCTATGTTATTACATTGCTTATTATGTCATATTAGATGAACTGTGATAGATAAATAAGCCGTAGAGTTGATATTAGCGTCACATTGAAGTATTTTGTCCTGCCTCCCGAGAGCAGGAATTCCGCTGAAACTGATTAATGGCATTTCAATTAACTTAAATGAGGAAAATTTATTTGATATACGAGCTAATTGAGTTACGAGCTAGGTCATGGAATGGATTAAAAAAAGAGCTATGCTTCACTTTACAGCAGTAGCCTGGAACCTTACCTGCTCTATAAGCAGGGCTGTCCTGTACTCTCGTGGCTGGAATCTCAACTCTTAAAGATCAATAGTTAAATATTAATATTCGTACATATTTTTATAGTTTAACGCTGTTATCTGATATCCTGACGTGTCTTTATTGACTTTATAAAAAAAATTCAAGTGCAATAGTTTTAAAAACTGCATGAAGCCTTGAGCTTCATGCTACAATGTGTGTGTGTGTGTGTGTGTGTGTGTGTGTGTGTGTGTGTGTGTGTGTGTGTGTGTGTGTGTGTGTGTGTGTGTGTACATGTGTGCTTGTGTGTGCATATATTTGTACGCTTGTGTGCATATGTCTGTGCGTGTGCCCTTGTGTGTATATGTGTGCGCGCACATGCTCGAGTGGGTGTATGACCACTTAATATTTGTATTTATAACTCTTTACAATTGTGACCAGGTGTGGACGTATCAGTGGCTCATTACTTTGTAATTTGTTCATGGCTGTAACCATGTATAGGAGTGAGGCTGATTCATCACCTCTGTAACTTGCCATGATTGTGACCAGATCTACCTGGAGTTTATTACCTTTGTAACTAGTTCAGCTATCATAATTTTGGGGTCCAGTCCCTGGACCCATTATGTACCTTTGTAATCTTTTGACTACCGCCCACAGGATGGGTATGGGGTGCATAATAAAGATATTAAACTAAAAAAAAAATTACAATTTTAAGACTTGACTTTTTTCCAGGACTCCATTAAGTTCAAGGTACAACTGTACTCTAAAACATTCAGAAAATAAAAAAATTAAGCCTATCAATTTCAATGGTTTTATTATTCTTATTTTGCCCTCTTCTCTAGTAACATCCTTCAAAAGGCCTTACACCAGTAAAGGGCTCTTGATATTAGAAGTTGGAGCTATCCTCCCTTTCCTTGGATCAATCAAGGTGCTCAGTCAGGTGCTAGTGTTATCATTTTAAGTTTAGCTTATTATATTCAGTAACTCTTTCTTTTTATTTCAATTAATAGTCTCAATCCATTTACCCATCCTTGAGTAATTGCTGTTCAATTTATTTTTTTTACAGCTTATCCCTTAGTTACTTTTATTTGATACTTAGCTACATTCTCCATTACTCTTATGAATGCAAATATTGATCCTGATATTAACCTCTTGTTAAACAGCACAAATAATCTTAACAATAATTGCCATTACTACACTGCCAGTCAGGCTAAAGCTGTACTCAGTGCCAACAAGAACATAACAGTATTCAATTGCAGTATCAGATCATTAAGTAAATACTATGATGACCTCCTCACACTTCTTAATTCCCTAAATGTTAACATATCCTTTATGTTTCTCATTGAAACCTGGCTCAAACATGATTTAACAGACATCTTTGTTTTACCCGATTACACAGCCATACACAACTGCAGGCCTGATCAATCAGGAGGAGGTACTGCTATCTACTACTATAATGAACTAAAATGTATTAAATCTACTTGCACCAGGGATGAATATGGTGAATATATACAGTGGACCCCCGCCTTACGATATTAATATGTTCCTGAGAGCTCATCCTATGCTGAAATTACCGTAAAGCGAATTAATTTTCCCCATAAGAAATAATGGAAATCAAATTAATCCATTCCTGACACCCCAAAGTATGAAAAAAAAAAATTTTACCACACGAAACATTAATTTTAATACACACAAAGTGAAGAAGACATGCACAATTACTACTCTACTAAGAATAGAATACATGACACTAACCTTTATTGAAGATCTGGTGATGATTGATGGGATGGGAGGAGGGGAGAGTGTGGAAGTTATTGTTTAGAAGGGGAATCCCCTTCCATTAGGACTTGAGGTAGCAAGTCCTTTTCCAGGGTTACTTTCCTTCTTCTCTTAATGCCACTAGGACCAGCTTGAGAGTCACTGGACCTCTGTCGCACAACAAATCTATCCAAAGAGGTCTGTACCTCCCATTCCTTTAAGACTTTCCTAAAATGGGCCATAACAGTGTCATTGTAATAGTCACCAGCACGGCTGGCAGTAGCTGTGTCAGGTGATTTTCATTCGCAAAGGTTTGCACTTCAAACCACTTTGCACACATTTCCATAATCTTTGAAGTAGGCAACTTCCTCAATTTCTCTCTCCCCTCCTCTGAAGCAGTTCCTCAGGTCTGGCCTCTTGCTATTGAAGATGATCTTGCAGTTCAGTGGTTAGTTCTTCACTGTCCTTCTCCACCAACTCTTCCACATCCTCCCCACTAACCTCCAACCTCATGGACTTTCCCAATGCCACAATAGATTCTACAACTGGCATAGGCTCCTGAGGGTTAGCCCCAAACCCTTTAAAATCCCTTTCTTCTACACATTGTGGCCACAGTTTCTTCCAAGCAGAATTCAAGGTCCTCTTAGTCACTCCCTCCCAAGCCTTACCTATAAGGTTTACACAACTGAGGATGCTAAAGTGATCTTTCCAAAACTC
This sequence comes from Cherax quadricarinatus, assembly GCF_038502225.1. Lineage (NCBI taxonomy): Eukaryota > Metazoa > Arthropoda > Malacostraca > Decapoda > Parastacidae > Cherax > Cherax quadricarinatus. The sequence continues at coordinate 13,415,365 of NC_091296.1, forward strand.
TCTTAGAGTCAATCGAGTGTCTGAGGTCACTTCAAAGCACTTTTGAAACATAGCTTTTGTGTAGAGTTTTTTGAAGTTTGAAATGGCCTGCTGGTCCATGGGCTGCAGGAGAGGAGTGGTACTAGGAGGCAAAAACTTGACCTTAATGAAGCTCATGTCCCCAGAAAGTCGCTCTGCCAAGTCTGAAGGATGACCAGGAGCACTGTCTAATACCAGGACGCACTTAAGGTCCAATTTCTTTTCCATTAGGTAATTTTTCAGTGGGGGCAAATGCATGGTGTAACCAGTCATAGAAAAAGTCCCTAGTGACCCATGCCTTACTGTTTGCCCTCCACATCACACACAAATTAGCCTTGACGACATTGTTTTGCCTGAATGCACTGGGAGTTTCAGAGTGATACACCAATAAAGGCTTCACTTTGCAATCACCACTAGCATTAGCATACATCAGAAGAGTAAGTGTGTCTTTCATAGGCTTATGTCCTGGGAGTGCCTTTTCCTTTTGAGTAATGTAGGTCCTGCTTGACATTTTCTTCCAAAACAGGCCTGTTTCATCACAATTAAACACTTGTTCAGGTTGCAATTCTTCACTGTCTATGTAATCCTTGAATTCCTTCACATATTTTTCAGCCGCTTTTTGGTCCGAACTGGCAGCCTCACCATGCCTTATCACACTATGTATGCCACTATGATTCTCAAATCTCTCAAACCAACCTTTGCTGGCCTTAAATTCACTCACATCACCACTAGTTGCAGGCATTTTTCTAATTAAATCCTCATGCAACTTCCTAGCCTTTTCACATATGATCGCTTGAGAGATGCTATCTCCTGCTATCTGTTTTTCGTTTATCCACACCAATAACAGTCTCTCAACATCTATCACTTGCATCTCTGTTTCGAAAACAAACTTGCACCTTTTGCAAGAACAGCTTCCTTGATTGCCGTTTTGTTGGCCACGATAGTAGCGATTTTTGATTGGGGTTTGGTATACAACCTGGCCAGCTCCGAGACACGCACTTCACTTTTGTACTTAGCAATTATCTCTCTCTTCATTTCCATGGTAATTTTCACCCTTTTTCCTGCAGAGTTGGCACTAGAAGCTTTCTTGGGGCCCCATGGTGACTTATTTTGCAGCTACAATCACTAAAAACACTGTGAAATATGAAATGTACCAAATGTATGCATGGATGCAACTGCACTGACTGGCTTGTAAACACTGGCACGCACGGGGCAGCTGAGGCCATGCGTGGGACGCGTCCCGGACGAATCGCATGAGGCAAGTTTTTTAGCGTGAGGCGAGGCAAAATTTTTGTGTTAAAATGTATCGTATGGCAGATTTAACGTAACACAATGCCATCGTAAGGTGGGGGTCCACTGTATTGCCAAATTCACATCCAAAAACTTAAAAAAAACCATTTGGAGTTGGAGCAGTCTACCTCACACTAATTCTTACACATTAAGTGACAACTTAAGAAACACAATAACTGACTCAGAGATGAATAATCACCAACTGCTACTTGCTGGTGACTAATATAAACCTCACTCAAGCAGCTGAGCCCCAAGTAGCTGATTTCACAAACACTATGAACATCTGCTTACTACTACCATTTATAACTAAACCAACAAGAATCACAGAGACAAGTGCCTCACTATGTGATCATATCTGGACTAATACTATATCCCCACTAAAAACAGGCATATCCCTGACAACACTATGGACCACTGCTCAACTTTTCTCATAACCAACTTAGGTAGACTACCTCAGGGCACGACTAAGATCTCTTTTCAACTACACGATGAGTTGTCAGTAAACAATTTTACTACTGCTTTATGTAACACTGGCTGGTTGGGCGAGTTAGCGAACAGCCACTATATTGATGTGTCAAAATATTCCTACACAAAACCCATAACCTCTGTAATAGACTGTCCAGTGAAAATGAAGCAGATAATAAAAAAAATAAAAAAATAAAATTTTATTTCTTTGTTAAGGTTACAATGTGTGTTTACATTTCATAATTTGATTGGAACAAAAAGCCAATATCATGCCGAGGCATTTTGGGAAGACTTAACCTAATACTTATAGACTACTTAAGTCAGCAAAGACTACACAGCCCTTGGCTTACAAATAGTATACATGTACTTAAATCCATCAATAAAAAACATATATATGAAAAACAATTCAGACAGGGCCTAATAACAAAAGAACTAAATGATACACCTCAATACTTACTAATCTAATACAAAAGTCCAAGCAAATGTATTATGTAAACAAATTTAATGAAATAAAAGGTGAAATGAAAAAGATCTGGGAAACTCTCTTGAAATTTTGGGCTCTAGAAAACTGTCTAGAAACAGAGAGATTAACTTAGTGACACCAGATGAACCATACATACAGCCTACAGAGACTGCCAACAAACTTAATGTCTTCTTTTCTACCATTGGACCAAAACTTGCAAGCAAAATCCCAAGAGCAAATACTCGGCCACAAGACTACCTCACTGGCAATTACCCACATACTCTATATATAGTACCAACAAATCCTACTGAAGTCTCACTAATAATTAAATCATTAAAAACAAGGCAGGAGACCTAAGTAACTTGTACCACCAATCATGAATAAAAAAGCAGCTCATGTGCTGTCCCCCATTATTGCAACACTATTTAACAAATCTGTTGAATCTACAACATTCCCATCCATACTCAAGACAGCAAGGATCACCCCTATCCTCAGAGGAGGCGATCCCACAGAACTAATTACAGACCAATCTCTAACTTGCCTTTCCTCTCTAAAATCTTCAAAAAAATAATACAAACAAATCTACTCCTACTTCCTATCCCATAACATCTGAACCCCTGCCGGTTTTGGTTAAGGCCAAAAAAAATGAACAAATGATGAAGTTATTCAGATGCTCGAATTACTATATACAGTAACTGAAAAAAATGAACATCCTCTTTGGCTCTTCATAGACCTACAGAAAGCATTTGATACAGTAGACCACAATACCTTGCACCTAAAACTTGAGCATTATGGGGTCAGAGGACACGCTCTCAATTACCTAAAATCTTATCTTAGTGGAAGACGCCAGTAGTTATATACAAATGGCGTGACCTCCAATACTCAGCCTATAGTTGGAGTGCTATAGGGAAGTGTCCTAGGTCCTCTACTCTTTTTTATTTACATCAATGACCTCCTAAATGCATCACAACTCCTTAAACCAGTTCTATTCACAGATAACACCACTTGCATCTTCTCCCACCCAAACCTGGCTATACTCAGTAACACTGTAAACGGTGAGCTACATAAAATATCAAACTGGATGACAACCAACAAACTTACTCTCAATATAGACAAAACCTATTTCATGCTTTTTGGAAACAAAGCATTAAATGTCCAGCTAAACATATCGATAAATGGTTCACCCATTTTAAGACACAGAGGGCAAATTTCTAGGTCTCCATCTTGACTGTAATCTTAAATTTCAGACCCACATCCAGCATATAACTAAGAAAGTTTCCAAAACAGTAGGCATCCTTTCCAAGATACAATACTATGTACCCCAAAGGGCACTCCTTACTTTATATCACTCTCTAATATACCCTTACCTCATTTATGGTATTTGTGCTCAGAGATCTACCACCTTTAATAACCCAACAAAAAGCTGCTGTGTGGATGATCACAAACTCTAGCACCTGACAACACACCCCACCACTCTTCAAAAAATTGTACTTGATATTCCATTTTTTTTTTTAATATGTCGGCCATTTCCTATCGAGGCAGGGCGACCCAAAAAGAAGAAGAAAAAAAACTTTCATTGTGATTCAACACTTTCACCATCACTCATATATAATCACTCTTTGCAGAAGTGCTCAGATATGACAGTTTAGACATCCCTCCAAACTGCCAATATCCTTAACCTCTACTTCAAAGTGCAGGCACTGTACTTCCCATTTCCAGGACTCAAGTCTGGCTAACCGGGTTCCCTGAATCCCTTCACAAAATATTACCCTGCTCACACTCCAACAGCTCGTCAGGTCCCATAAACCATTCGTCTCCATTCACTCCTATCTAACACGTTCACTCATGCTCGCTGGAAGTCCCAAAAACCATTCGTCTCCATTCATTCCTATCTAACATGCTCACATGCTTGCTTGAAGTCCAAGTCCCTTGCCCACTAAGCTTCCTTTACCCCCTCCCTTCAACCTTTTCGGGGACGACCCCTACACCACCTTCCTTCCCCAATAGATTTATACGCTCTCCAAGTCATTCTTTGTTCCATTCTCTCTAAATGACCAAAAAACCTCAACAGCCCCTCTTCAGCCCTCCAATTAATACTTTTAGTAACTCCACACCTCCTAATTTCCACACAACGAATTCTCTGCACATATTACGCCACATATTGCCCTTAGACACAACATCACTGCCTCCAGCCGCCTCCTCGCTGCAGCATTTACAACACTTGCTTCACACTCATAAGAGTGTTGGTACCACTATACTCTTGTACATTCCCTTTTTTGCCTCCATGGATAATGTTCCTTGTCTCCACAGATACCTCAACACACCACTCAACTTTTTTCCTTCATCAGTTCTATGGTTTACCTCATCCTTCAAACAGCCATTGGCTGACAAGTCAACTCCCAAATATCTGAAAACATCCACGTCTTTCATACTACCTCGCTCCAATCCGATATCCTATTTTTCTTTATCTAAATCGTTCGATTCCCCTCATCACCTTACTCTTATTTATATTCACTTACAGCTTTCTACCTTTACCCATCCTCCCAAACTCATCCACCAACATTTGCAACTTTTCTTTAGAATCCCCCAAAATCACAGCATCATCTGCCAAAAGTAACTGTCAACTCCCATTTTGTATTTGATTCCCCATAATTTAATCCCACCCCTCTCCCCAACACCCTCCCATTTACTTTTTTTACAACCTCATCTATAAATATGTTAAACAACCATAGTGACATTACACATCCCTGCCTAAGACCTACTTTTACTGGGAAGTAGTGTCCCTCTCTCCTACACACCCTAACCTGAGCCTCACTATCCTCATAAAAACTCTTTACAGCATTTAGAAACTTACTACCTATTCCATACACTTACATCTGCCACATTGCTCTCCTATCCACTCTATCATATACCTTTTCTAAGTCCATAAATGCAAAGAAAACTTCCCTACCTTTATCTAAATATTGTTCACATATATGCTTTAATGTAAACATCTGATCTACACATCCCCTACCCATTCTAAAGCCTCCTTGCTCATCTGCAATCCTGTTCTGTCTCACCTCTAATTCTTTTAACAATAACCCTACCATACACTTGACCTGGTATACTCAGTAAACTTATTCCCCTATAATTTTTACAATCTCTCTTGTCCCCTTTCCCTTTATATAAAGGAATTATACATGCTCTCTGCCAATCCCTAGATACCTTCCCCTCTTTCATACATTTATTAAACAAAAATACCAACCACTCCAACACTATATCTCTCCCTGCTTATAACATTTGTCATGATCCCACCAGTTTCAGCTGCTTTACGCCTTCTCATTCCATGTAATGCCTCACATACCTCCCCCATACTCACATCCCACTGTTCCTCACTCTTAAAAGATGTTATACCTCCCTGGCCAGTGCATGAAATTACTGCCTCCCTTTCTTCATCGACATTTAAAAGTTCCTCAAAATATTCCCTCCATCTACCCAATACCTCTAGCTCCCCATCTACTAACTCCCCTACTGTTTTTAATTGACAAATCCATTTGTTCCCTAGGCTTACTTAACTTGTCTCACTTCAAAATTTTTTCTAACTCTCAGCAAAATTTCTTGACAGTGCCTCTCCCACTCTTTCATTTGCTCTCTTGTTGCACTCTCTCACCAACCTCTTCACCTTCCTTTTACTCTCCATATACTCTGCCCTTCTTATATCACTTATGCTTTGTAAAAGCCTCTCAAAATCTATCTTGTTCCTCTTTTATTGCACCCTTTACATCATTCCACCAATTACTCCTCTTTCCTCCTTCATCCACCCTACTATAGCATTTTTAAAATTATCCCATCCCTCTTCAACCCCCCCCCCACTACCCATACTTGCACTAGCTCACCTTTCTGCCAAAAGTTGATTATATCTCATGCTAACTTCCTCCTCCCTTAGTTCATAAACTTTCACTTCTCTCTTACTGTTGCCATTTTCCTTTTGTCCCATCTACCTCTTATTCTAACTGTAGCTACAACTAAACAATGATCTGATATATAAAAATATACACACTATTATTGTGCCTACTATATATACAGAACACACAAAACACTTTTTGACATCCCTCGTGTCCATCTCACACTGTGTAAAAATGCAATGCACATAAAGGGCTTGAAGACCTGGAATTCTTTGCCTGAAACAGCAAGAGGTCCCCTGCCCATAAATCAATTTAGGACTATACGTACTTAAAAATCATCTCATTTCTCAATAACAACCATACCCACACTACGCTAAAGTAACCAAATTTAAAACTACTTTCCCAAATATTTTATTATCCCTTAATTATTAAGCCATTATTTCAAACTTAAAAATGTATTTTTGTATCACAAATTGTACCACCTCATATTAATAACAAGAGTAATATATTGAATATTTGTATTCTACCACTCTTCACCTGTCTAGACTTAAGCAGACTTTAATAAGTTAAGTCTGCCCAAAATGCCTCAGCATGATAGTGGCTTTCTTTGTACCAATCAAATTATGAAATGTAAACACACATTGTAACCTTAGCAAAGAAATAAAATTTTGATTTGAAAGATAATTACCTCCCATCCCACATACATTAAATGACCCTTATGGATTTAGTGCTTCTCCATAAATTTAATAATAATAATAATAATAATAATAATAATAATAATAATAATAATAATAATAATAATAATAATACTAGTTTTGTCATACTTGTCCAGTGCTTATTACTATTTTAATATAGTATAATAATAATAATAATAATAATAATAATATTACTGTTTCTTTATTTTGTATTTATTGCAATTTTACTCTCATCTGCATATAGCATTAGTGCCATGTGACCCATTTGGGCTTAACACTTTCTTGCAATAATAATAATTTGCCTAAAGTTTATAAAAAATATATACAGTGGACCCCCGGTTAACGATATTTTTTCACTCCAGAAGTATGTTCAGGTGCCAGTACTGACCGAATTTGTTCCCATAAGGAATATTGTGAAGTAGATTAGTCCATTTCAGACCCCCAAACATACACGTACAAACGCACTTACATAAATACACTTACATAATTGGTCGCATTCGGAGGTGATCATTATGCGGGGGTCCACTGTATTTTACAATAACTATCACAGTTAATAAATCAAATTTTCTTCCTACACAATCCCAATACAACTGTTGACATTCTCACACGTACTTCTGATAAATTCATACACAGTCATTCCTACAAATTGGCAGACAAGGTAACATTGCTTGAGATCTTGAAGGAGTAGAACCATGAATATGAAATTTTGTCTGCAAAATTGGTTGATTTCAAATTTGGAATATTTTTTGTTTCCAGAGAGTATAACTCTGTGATATGCAGTATCATGCTTAGAGTATACCTCTGTCATATACAATATGCTGAGAGTACAGTAGAACCTCGCTTTTCGGCCGTAATCCCTTCCAGAAGGTCTGCCTAAATTCGAAGCAGTAATTCCCTTAAGAATTAATGTAAATACAATTAAACAGTTCCAGACACCCAAAAATATTAACAAAAAATACATTTTTTAAAGATAGTTTTATATACACAATACAATAATCAATGAGAACTAAATAAAATAAATGAACATTTAACCCATAAAGGGTCCAAACGTATATATACGTTCTTACTGCTAGTGCCCCAAATGTACAGAAACGTTTTATTTTTCATGCCTTCAAATATGGCATGATTGGCATGAGATGCCTTGTCAGCACAGAATGGGTCATAACACTCAGTGTGCACTGTATTAAAAAACTGGGACCACTTAGTACCTTGTGGGAGCACCAGTTCAAATGAACTCCAGCTAGAGCAAACAGCACAGCAAACACCTGGGATTCACTGATTTCATGTAGTATTAACTCCTCCATTTTAAGAGTTAAGTGATGTTGATCCTGAGTTCAGTGACTTTGAGGTGGATGTGGCCATATGGGGTCAAGCAAATATAAAAAAAACCTCGATAATAACCCATGTGCAATATTTGTGCAACACCCTTTCAGAATGTCTTATAACCTATGCCCTAAGTAAAGAGAAAATTCTGGAATGCAATACTTGTTCAGCAGGCTGGTTGGCTGGCTGGCTGGCCAGCTGCATGGCTGGCTGGCTGCCTGGCTCCATTTGTTTGTCTGTGTATGTCTGTATGTCTGTCTCTCTGTCTCTATCTTTGTCTCTGTCTATCTGTCTCTGTCTATCTTTCAACCTGTTTCTGTCTATCTTTCAACCTGTTTCTGTCTATCTCTGTATCACAAGTATACATAAATACAAGTATACATAGTGTAAATTACCTAGAATAACCCCAAAAATCCAGACAAAGTGCTATACTCTGCTTGAACATACGAGTAAACGTGATGACGCAGTCTTGTGGCACTCTCAGAGAGAGCTAGATGGATAGACAGAGAGCTTGACAGACAGATAAATAGACAGACATGTTTGTGTACCAGCAAAAACAAAGCAGGGCCAATGCTCATCAAATGTCACCTCTAATCTTACCTTATCAAGTCTTATCACCGCACCCTCGCGTATGCTCATCAAATGCCAGCTCTTATCTAATGTTATCTCATCTTATCACGTCACTGTCAGGGGTGGACTAAGGCTTGTTTTTCATGATTCAAGGGAACTTATTATTACGTATTATTACTATTATTATTTTCTTATTTTATTTTATTTTTTTTTTTTCAACAAGTCGGCCGTCTCCCACCGAGGCAGGGTGACCCAAAAAGAAAGAAAATCCCCAAAAATAAAATACTTTCATCATCATTCAACACTTTCACCTCACTCACACATAATCACTGTTTTTGCAGAGGTGCTCAGAATACAACAGTTTAGAAGCATATATGTATAAAGATACATAACATATCCCTCCAAACTGCCAATATCCCAAACCCCTCCTTCAGAGTGCAGGCATTGTACTTCCCATTTCCAGGACTCAAGTCCGGCTATATGAAAATAACCGGTTTCCCTGAATCCCTTCACTAAATATTACCCTGCTCACACTCCAACAGATCGTCAGGTCCCAAATACCATTCGTCTCCATTCACTCCTATCGAACACGATCATGCACGCCTGCTGGAAGTCCAAGCCCCTCGTCCACAAAACCTCCCTTACCCCTTCCTTCCAACCTTTTATAGGACAATCCCTACCCTGCCTTCCTTCTACAGATTTAAATGCTCTCCATGTCATTCTACTTGGATCCATTCTCTCTAAATGACCAAACCACCTCAAAATCCCCTCTTCAGCCCTCTAACACTTTTATTAACTCCACACCTTCTCCTAATTTCCACACTCCGAATTTTCTGCATAATATTTACACCACACATTGCCCTTAGACAGGACATCTCCACTGCCTCCAACCGCCTCCTCGCTGCTGCATTCACAACCCAAGCCTCACACACATATAAGAGTGTTGGTACTACTATACTTTCATACATTCCCTTCTTTGCTTCCATAGATAACGTTTTTTGACTCCACATATACCTCAACGCACCACTCGCCTTTTTTCCCTCATCAATTCTATGATTAACCTCAGCCTTCATAAATCCATCCGCCGACACGTCAACTCCCAAGTACGTATCTGAAAACATTCACTTCTTCCATACTCCTCCCCAATGTGATATCCAATTTTTCTTTATCTAAATCATTTGATACCCTCATCACCTTACTCTTTTCTATGTTCACTTTCAAATTTCTACCTTTACACACAGTCTCAAACTCATCCACTAACCTTTGCAATTTTTCTTTAGAATCTCCCATAAGCACAGTATCATCAGCAAAAAGTAACTGTGTCAATTCCCATTTTATATTTGATTCCCCATAATTTAATCCCAACCCTCTCCCAAACACCCTAGCATTTACTTCTTTTACAACCCCATCTATAAATATATTAAACAACCATGGTGACATTACACATCCCTGTCTAAGACCTACTTTTACCGGGAAGTAGTCTCCCTCTCTTCTACACACCCTAACCTGAGCCTCACTATCCTCATAAAAACTCTTTACAGCATTTAGTAACTTACCACCTATTCCATATATGTACTTGCAACATCTGCCACATTGCTCCCCTATCCACTATCATATGCCTTTTCTAAATCCATAAATGCAATAAAAACTTCCCTACCTTTATCTAAATACTGTTCACATATATGCTTCAATGTAAACACTTGATCTACACATCCCCTACCCACTCTAAAACCTCCTTGCTCATCCGCAATCCTACATTCTGTCTTACCTCTAATTCTTTCAATTATAACCCTACCGTACACTTTTCCTGGTATACTCAGTAAACTTATTCCTCTATAATTTTTACATTTTCTTATTATTATTATTATTATTATTATTATTATTATATACTTCCACATATCCAAAACATTGCTGGGATCTATAAATACTTTGTATATATTCCAAGACAATAGTTAATGGCCAAGGCAGATGTAAATGTCCACCTGTCAGTGTGTTTGTGACAATTTGAGTACAATTTCTGTACTAATACTAGTGTCAGAACAAAGATTGGTTATGAAATGACAAGAACTACTATAAATTGTAATTATCAGAACATAAAAATTATATAAAATATGAAAAATAGAAAAAAGGTACATCAGAAACACTTCTGCAAGCGGCAGGACTCGATGTTGCTGTCACGGGAGCATCCAGTGCCAACTTCTTGGCCTCATATCTCTAAGTATTGATCCTAATTTTTTTTTATCCTATAACACTTAGAAAAATGTGCTCTTCATTTTCATTAAAAAAAAAAAAATATTTTTCAAAATATTCGGGGCACTGGGGTGGTGAATACGTATATATGTTTGGACTGTTTACTGGTTAAATCACTATCACATACCTTTACTGAAGACTCTTGTTGGCTTATGGCTTATGGAGAGAGGGAGGACTGATTACTGTTTGGAAGGGGAATCCCCCTTCCATAAGGACTTCAGGTATCAAAGCCCTCTCTGGGGTTACTTCCCTGCCTGCCTGCTACACTCCCTGCCCATGGTGGCTTATTTCACAGTTGCATTTAATAAACAATTTTCCCTGATTTGTTCTTTCTTTGCCAGGATAGAAGTGATTGTTGATTTCTTTTTGCCATACATCCTGGCAAGTTCCAGCACCCGAACACCACTCTCATATTTTTCTATTGCTTCCTTCTTAAATTCCATCATGTTTCTCACTTTCTTTACCATAGGAACTTTACTAAGAACTTTCTTGGGGCCCATGGTGACTTATTTCACAGTTGCACTTAAAAAAAAAAAACCAAAAACAATGGATTTTAAGGAAATGTTTGGATGAATGTGCAGAGTATATGCTCACTCGCTGCCAGACAAAGGGAGACTGACTCGCCTACAGGTTGACACGTCTAATACAGCAGATATATGAGGCAACAGACAAAATACGGAGCAAAATTTCCGCTGAAAAACCAGCCTAAATACGAATCGGCTGATAAATGCAGCAGCCAAAAAATGAGGTTCCATTGTATACCTCAGTGATACAGAAAATCATGCCGAGAGTATACCTCTGTGATATACAGTATCATGTTGATCTGGTTCAAGTTAGCATTCATAAGAAATAATCACCAATATGAAGAAAGATTTTGAGAGTGGGAAAAACACCAGTCAGAAGAATATTGGAGAACTAAATCCATTTGCTGGCTGACCACTGGTAAAAACCTCAGATAATCAATTAAAAAAAGATGTGCTAATGCTGTATGGATCATGCAGCATTTTCAATAGTGGTGTGTAAGGGTGGGAGTTTGTGGATATAGGGGGATGGGGGGAGGGTTAGCACAGGTGCCAAATTTTAAGTAAAAAATGGTGCAATGGATTAGTTTTCATCAAAAAATCAGTAAGTCTACATTCTGATAACTAAAACAGGCTAATACACAAATAACCCACACATAGGAGAGAGAAGCTTATGACGACATTTTGGTCCAACTTGGACCATTTACAAGTCACACTAAAATATGTTGAACTGATAGAACAGCCTGGCAGTCCTCACAGAGAGGTGCCAGGCATTTCCCCACTTGGGGGAGTCGATGATGGATGGCTCTTTCTGAAACCAAACTGATGAGGGGAGAGAGTTTTATGTTTCAAAGTACTGCACGAGATATTTGTTAACCAAACATTCCTGCAACTAGCATATACTGCAGTGCTGGTAAAGAGCAATGGGCCTATAATAAGTGTCATGGCCCTAACGTACTGTATCTGACTTTTGAAAAGGTAGGACCACTGAATTTTTCCACTGAAGAGGTATAACCACTCTGGATCAAATATGACTGAAAAGGTGTAAGAGGAAGACTAGTGCTATAGGGTGAAGCATATGGACATGCTTATAGCACCAATATAGGTTCAAGGCATAGGAAAAATGCTTTAAGGTTCCTCAATGTGAGATGTAAAATCTAGTGAGGTGGACTCCCACTTGGGAGTGGGAGTGCTGTTCCCTGTTATTTATTTCTTAGCCCACATGTTGCGCAACATCAGGATGGCACCTTCCACAACTGAGAAAGGCTTATCAAAAACTCCTGTTTTGACAAGAACACTAACTGCAATAGTCTTTTTGGATAATGGTGGCAGGCAAACCACAAAGAAAACCAGAAGTCATACACTTTGGTGCCACTCCTGGATTCTCAGGCACCCTCCAGTAAGACATCGGTGGCCACCTAACTAGATCTTTGACAGTGGAAGCACTTCCACCATCAAAGGTCTGGTTAGGTGGCCAATGATGTCTTACTCTAGGGTAACCTGATATGCCCTGAAATGATCCAATTCCCAGTGGTTGCAGTGACATGACTACCTCAGTACTACCAACAGAAGTGATGTCAGAACAGGGCTGATAGTGATTCTGTTTCATTCAGACTAGGAATTGAATTTCACGAAAGGGTAAATAACTCCACTAATGAAGTTAAATGACAAGGGAGAATTGTGGTTATTTAGATCCAATCCAAGGAAAGGGCAATATAATTCTGCAGATCCTCTTTGCCACTGCAAGAGGTTGAATAATCAAAATCTGTTACTATGCAAGCCATCTAATTTGTAGGTATAACTGTATATTTTTGCCTCCCAGTTAACCAATCCTAATAAAGTTTTCATTCTTTCAGACAAATACATGCATTCCTTACTCAGTTATGCATTTTTTTTACATCTCTTCAAGGGAGTGCCTAAATGCTTGTGAAGGACTTGTGGAGTGAAGAACGAGAGCTATCTTTCCCTTTCTTAGATCAAACATAATTTTCTCCCATTCGTAAGTGCAGCATAACCCTTGTGGATTTAGCACTTTTCCAATGAATAAAATAATAATATACTACTCTGATCACTTACATTCAGCATTCATTCACACTGATGGTCGCTATGCTCTGTGACCCACCTGCTGATACGAACGGCGATGCTTGTCTTTTCGAAACCCCAGGGTATTTTCGGTTCTTCTTGGGCATCATGGAGTGATTGAAGACTCTGCTGGGGTCATGAACATTAAGACATGCTGAAAACTGCTGATAAATGAGTGGTCAATGTTATCCTTACATTGATCCTCTACTGTATTTCTACTATGCCTATTGAGGACATAACAGAATTCCACTCTAGCAGTGCTAGAAGAGCAGTAGATGTGATGAACATTATACAAGACCTGACATTAACTAGTTATGTAGAACCTAACAACATGGGATATTCAGAAATTGCTTGATGCTCTTTAACCCTTTGACTGTCACAAGCCCATTTCTGAAACTGTCATTCTACGTTGCAAAATATTCAAAAAACAAAAAAATTATTTTTCTTATGAAATGACAGAGAATGTTTTCCCAATGCCAAGGAGACCAAAAGTACGAAATTTGATGGAAACCTTATGGAATTACGCTCTCGCGAAGTTTGCGATCTCAGAGATAGTTATGCACTGGCGATTTTGCCAAATTTGAGCCCTATTTTCGGCCAATTCCATTGTTCTAGTTGATGAAACTCATGGCTATTTCTTTAGAACTCCATTTGTTCTATTGACTGAGTACAAGAAACTGCCCATTTACCAATATTAATTAACCAATAAGTGGTCAGAAATTGGCAATTTGGCCAATTTCACACAAAATTAAAAACGATGCCAATTTCAAAATAGGGTCCAGAATAAACAATGTAGACATTCCTGGCAATAAAATAACATTTTATCTGTTCATTAGTCACGTCTCCAGGCCCCTCTTATATTACTCTTGCACTTGTGAAAGAATATTAGACTCGCCAGTTGACGTGTATTGGACGCGTGGCATGATTTGTTTACTCTTGAAAATTGACAAAAATCGAACATTTCCGCTACTTTGAGCTCAATTACACGGTCGTTTTCATCGTGAAACTAATCAAAATCATCTATACGTATTTCTGTAATATGTTTTCCATTCTATCAAATGAACCCAAGAAAATGAGAATACAACCATAAACACTATATGAAACCACACCTCAAAGTTGGTGTTTTAATCCAAAAACATGGTTGGAGTTTTTTTTTCTTCTCATTATGCAGTGCGCTGCAGGATTTTGTTTATACAGCGCACACTGACCACACAGACCCATTCTTTCATATGTGGGCCTATCAGCTTTCTCCCGCTTGATTTGAAGTCGCTAGAATTTTTGAGTACATATACGTCTTAAACACTGGCTCGTAAGACGTATATACGTATACTGCTGAAACAGTCACAGGGTTAAATGGTACAAAATATTAATAAACTGCAACATAGAAAAGTTGTTACAGCCCAGTAAACAAAGTGGAGTTTGAATGCCTGGAAAGCTAGTCCTACAACTAGCAGGCTGGTGCATTATCCACTGTACCGGCCTAATAAGATTCATCAAGCTAGATGTATTTCAATACACAAAGAAGATTAGCACTGGCCCCACTGTGTTACCGAGAACACTTAGCACTGGCAAGGTGGTAATACACCTACACTATGATTCATATGGGTTTAGCACCTGTTTTTAATACTACATATATAGTAATACTACAGGCCTTTCACATTAATTACTTAGGTATAGTATTTCCCTCAAGGAAAAGTGCCTTGATGCTGATGAAGGACTCCTTAATGCAAAGAAGTACAGCTGCCCCTGACCTAATTATCTCCCATTCTCCAGGTACTGTATTACCCCTACAAGTTTAGCACTTCCTTTGAATAAAATAATTAGTACATCTTTGGCTTAAGCTCATATATCTGAAGACTTAAATTATCCTCAGCCTCACGCTAGAATTTCTGATACTGTATAATGCAGTGTAACATGACGATATCTTTTGAATTAATGCCAAGGATAATTAATCACACGAGATAATCCAACAAATCCAAGTAAAACACCACCAACAGAAAAAGCATATTTGATTATTGTTTCACTAATGGCTTTTTGCTCTTCTCTCTTCTGGGGTTTGTACAATGAATTAATTTTATGAGGTGGAAAGTACAGTGCCTCCAATCTAAAGGAGGGTTAGTGATATCTGCTGTTTGTAGGAACATCTGAACTTTTGTATCTGTGTGCCTCTGGCAAGACAGTGATAGTGTGAGGGATAAAAGCATTTCTTTTTCAGATCACCTGCCTTGGTGGGAGACAGCCAGTGCGTAAAAAAAAAATTCAATACATGTAACCAATTTTTTTTTTCATTCTTGAGTGCGCCACCGGAGGGCCTCTTATAGGATGTGACGCATGATAGTCTACTAACTCCTAGCCACAGCTCCTATTTAAATTGGGTGAAGAAGAGCAGCAGATATAAGGAGACTTTCACATATGCACTTTTTTCTCTCTCCTGGAAATCAAGCTCAGGTCCTTCTGGTTGTGAACTGAACACGAAAACTGAGAATATAATACAATATTTTGGATCTGGTTCTGGCAGCATTAGTAGGTCTGGTTGGCCAAGCTCATACTCATCACTACTATTATTACTCAGGAAAACACTCATGCATGAGGAAATTTGCAAGTGAAGAACAAGACAAAGCATCATTCCCTTCAATGGTACTTGAGAGAGCTCTCAATACAAGGAATTGGACCCATCCTCCCTTCCTTGGATCAAACCTGATTATCTCACAATAAATATAACACTAAATTAATAATGTTAAGCATATACGAAATATACAGATAAATCACTTTATGATGACTCGTAGAAAAGGCAATGACTCGGCTTGACAAACTGCAGTCCACAACAAATTCTTCTTCACCCATAAAGTAATAAACTTATAGAACATTCACTTTAGTACTTTTTGGTGAATGCAAGTACGTACGTACGTATATGTAGAACAGTCCGAGTCTCAACTGCTAGTTAAAAAACTGTGTACCTGAACACTGTGATAAAAGAAGCCACTTTGTTCACCCAAGAGACTGCTAAAGATAGTGCTTTAAAGATTAAGACAAGTTATATAGTACACCACCAGTGAATTAATATATTTGAGTTACCCCCCTGGATTAATGTATATTTGACTTACCCCCACTGGATTAATATGAGTTACCTTCACTGCGCATTTAAAAAAAAAAAAAAAAAAAAAATTGCCCAAAGATTGTCACAAAAAGCATGTTGCTGGCCAAAATCACATTTTGTCTGAATGTAATCCTTACCATACATATTAAATGATGATTCATACAGTACATGAATAATAAAATTATTTTTTAAATTATGCATACAGGCTATTTAGAAAGGCTTGCTAAATACAATCATTGCTGATTTTATAGGTAATATTTAAATTCTTGAGAGAACTCACAGTGCTCAATCTCCAAAATATAATCAATGTAAAGATGTTTTCTTGTGATTTATGAAAAAAAAACTGTCAGATACGGGAGAGCACTTCACTTAACAGCATTTCGCTAATGTAATGGTTTTCGATTATGCCCGTTCTTCACTTATTCAGACTTCCTCCAATAAATATATTCACCACTCACCATAAGCTAAAGATGATAATATTTTAAGGTAAGGAATGTGTGTACTGTATATGCATTTTATAGGCCTAGCTCTATTGTTCACTTAATATATGATAGTGTAAATATGTTATCAGGCTTTTATATGCATCTGAAAGTAAAAAAAAAAAAAAAGAAAAAAAAAAAAAAAGAAAGGCTGTCTGTCTCACTTTATAGCAATTTTTGCTTTACAGCAGTAACCCAGAACCTAAGCTGCTGTATAAGTGGAGCCTTCCTGTATATACAACACATTACCCTTCCCTTAGGTACTACAAATTAAGTTGGTCTTACTTTATACAGCTCAAAACTCTGATGAAGTCTCGTAATAAAATACTGTTAGTTTTTTCATGGATTTTTTCAAAACTTCAAAAAGTTTCAAATTAAACACTACTATATAAAGCAAGGGAAAAAAAATCTTTTACCATTTCCCCAACACATTCCAATACTCCTGAAATTTGCCCAAAGGATGATCCATTTCAACTTCAGAAGTTCAGCAAGCATCTATGTGTTTGATCTTCATATCAGTGGCCGAGCATATGACTCAACCAAAGTATGGCATGCAACCAAAAATGGCTGGATTAGATCCTAAGCTGGGCAAACCCTATGGTAAGTCTCCTTACACACACTGCCCTTGTTCACCTAGCAGTGTGTTGCAACCTGGAGAAAGTGACAAAGGGTGGGTTGGTAGAGGAGGGGGTGGGCTGGTAGAGGGGGTGGGTTGGTAGAAGAGGGGGTTGGTTGACAGGGAGGAGAGTAGGGTAGTATACATTGCATCATGTGGAAATATATCTGACTTCAACTTGGAGGTATAGCTGGACTTTGAAATGGCGTTAACTATAGCAAAATGACAGTGTTCCCTATAGGCTCACAGTTCAATATATGTCCTAAACTAAGAATTAATGTAAAACCTCTCTATTAATGGAAAAAATTTCTCTCTCCAAACTTTTTCCCACATCACTTACATGTTACAGTTTACCTGTCTTGTGTACCAGTGACACTTGATGTAAGGAATTAGACCTGACTTCTTTCTTGGATCAAACCTGAATACCTCTCATACCCCCCAGGTGCTGTGTGACCCCTACTGGTTTAGCACTTCCCCTAAATGTAATAATTTTTTTTAATGCACTGGCCATCTCTCACTGAGGGAGGGTGACCTAAAAAAAAAATTTCTTTTTACATTTAGTAATTTATGCAGAAGGGGTTACTAGCCCCTTGCTCCGGGCATCTTAGTCACCTCTTACAACACGCATGGCTTATGGAGGAAGAATTCTTCTCCACTTCCCTATGGAGTTAATCATAATAATAATAATAAATCTGTTAAATTTTTCTTACAAGTCAGATGATTTCTGTCGCATTTCCCCATCACTGTAAATCTCCTGTTGCATATCTAATTTACAAAACAGTGGAACCTTGACTTATGAGTGTCCCAACGTATGAGTTTTTTGAAATACGAGCCATCGATCGGTTGATTTTTTGCTCTGAGTTACGAGCCAACATTTGAGTTACGAACCAGCTCCCCCCCACTTCCCCATCAACCCAAAACCTGGACACCTCTCATGCTTTAATTCCATGGAAATCATCCTCTTCTTCTCAGCACTGTCCTTTACACTTACCTTCTCAGGACCCATGGTTAAAAAAGTGAAATTTGGCCAAATGGCTGTCAAAAATGTAAGCAAAGCAGGAGAGAACTGCTCCTACAGCAAGGTAAATAGTGCACTGAGTTGGCTTTGCTCTGAAGCTCTCATTGTTATAATAATGTATTATTATTATTAATTTAGAGAACTGAAGCTCTATCTTTATTGTAATAATTATTATAATTATTATTGATAATAATTTAGGGAACTGAAGCCCCTCACCAACGTCAAGGTTCCTTGACGCTGGTGAGGAGCTCTTGATCTAGGGAATTGGATATGTGCTCTAGTTCCCTAAATTAATAATAATAATAAATTATGGGGAATCAAATACAAAATGGGAATTGACACAGTTACTTTTTGCTGATGATACTGTGCTTATGGGAGATTCTAAAGAAAAGTTGCAAAGGTTAGTGGATGAGTTTGGGAGTGTGTGTAAAGGTAGAAAGTTGAAAGTGAACAAAGAAAAGAATAAGGTGATGAGGGTATCAAATGATTTAGATAAAGAAAACTTGGATATCAAATTGGAGAGGAGTAGTATGGAAGAAGTGAATGTTTTCAGATATTTGGGAGTTGACGTGTCAGCGGATGGATGTATGAAGGATGAGGTTAACCACTGATGAATTGATGAAGGAAAAAAGGCAGGCGGTGCACTGCAGTATATGTGGAGACAAAAAACGTTATCTATGGAGGCAAAGAAGGGAATGTGTTAAAGTATAGTGGTATCAACACTCTTATATGGGTGTGAACCTTGGGTTGTAAATGCTGCAGCGACGAGGCGGCTGGAGGCGGTGGAGATGTCCTGTCTACGGCAATGCATGGTGTAAATATTGTGCAGAGAATTCGGAGTGTGGAAATTAGGAGAGGGTGTGGAGTTAATAAAAGTATTAGTCAGAGGGCTGAAGAGGGGTTGTTGAGGTGGTTTGGTCATTTAGAGAGAATGGATCAAAGTAGAATGACATGGAGAGCATATAAATCTGTAGGGGAAGGAATGCAGGGTAGGAGTTGTCCTCGAAAAGGTTGGAGGAAGGGGGTAAAAGAGGTTTCGTTGTCGAGGGGCTTGGACTTCAAGCAAGCATGCGTGAGCGTGTTAGATAGGAGTGAATGGAGACGAATGGTATCTGGGACCTGACGAGCTGTTGGAGTGTGAGCAGGGTAACATTTAGTGAAGGGATTCAGGGAAACCGGTTATTTTTATATAGCTGGACTTGAGTATTGGAAATGGGAAGTACAATGCCTGCACTTTAACCCTTTCAGCGTTGGTGCCGTACTAGTACAGCTTGTGTGCCAGGGTTGGTGCCATACTGGTACGCATAAATTCTAGCTCCTACAAATCTAGCAAGAGAAAGCTGGTAGGCCTACATATGAAAGAATGGGTCAATGTAGTCAGTGTGCACAGTATAAAAAAATCCTGCAGCACACAGTGCGTGAGAAAAATAAAAAACTCCGACCGTGTTTTTGGTTTAATAAAACAGCGATTTTGCAGTGTATTTTCGTATGGTATTTATGGTTGTATTCTAGTTTTCCTGGTTTCATTTTATAAAATGGAAGACATATCATAGAAATTGAAATGATTTTGATTGGTTTCACAATGAAAAGTACCCTGATATTGAGCTCAAAGTAGCAGAAATGTTCGATTTTTGCCAAAGTTCAAAAGTAAACAAATCATGCCATGCATCCAATACATGTCAACTGGCAAGTCTGGTGTGCTGATATTATTTATACCATTTCTACACTAATGCAGTAGTCTGCATAACAGTAAATCTTCTATTTTTTTGTGAAAATAAAAATTCAAAGTGGAAAGCAAAAGAAATGTAAGAGGGGCCTGGGGACGTGATTAATGAACAGAGAAAATGTTATTTTAGTGCCAGGAATTTCTGTCTTGTTTATTCTGTACCCTATTTGGAAACTGGCATCTTTTGAAATTTGTGTGAAATTGGAAAAATTGCCAATTTCTGACCACTTTATTGGATAGTTGAAATTGATAAATGGATGATTTCTTGTACTCATTCGATAGAAAAAGTGGAGTTCTAGTGAAACAGTTACGATTTTTGTCGACTGGTACATTGGAATTGATTGAAAATAGGGCTCAAAGTGGGCGAAATCGCTGATGCGTAAACATCGTTGAGACTGCTAACTTCGCAAGAGCATAATTCCACAAGTTTTCAATCAAATTTCATACTTCTGGTGTCATTATGATCGGAAAAAGATTCTGTATCATTTCATAAGATTTTTTTTTTTTTTTCGAAAAATTTTCAACCCTGAGAACAAGTTTAGGAGAGTGCCTCTCTACCCTGAAAGTGTTAAAGGAGGGGTTTGGGATATTGGCAGTTTGGAGGGATATGTTGTGTATCTTTATATGTATATACTTCTAAACTGTTGCGTTTTGGGCACCTCTGCAAAAACAGCGATAATGTATGAGGTGAAAGTTTTGAATGATGATTAAAGTATTTTCTTTTTTGAGGATTTTCTTTCTTTTTGGGTCACCCTGCCTCAGTGGGAGATGGCCAACTTAAAAAAAAAAAAAAGATAATAATAACAAGAAAAATAAGTAATAATTATTATAATAGCTATAGAGGTTCAGTTTCCTAAATTATCAATAATAATAATAATAATAATAATAATAATAATTACAATTACGTATGTATTATGTACATAATACGTACATACATAATAATTATGAATGCTGCCGCTAGTCAGTGCAGCTGATTTCAAAGCATCTGCTGAGCAGTACATGTTTACATCGCTGTGGGAGCAGTTCTCTCATGCTTTGCTTACATTTTTGAGTGTTATTTGGCCAAATTTCACTTTTCTAACCATTGGTCCTAAGAAAATAAGTGCAAAGGACAGTACTGAGATGAAAAAGAATGATTTCCATGGAATTAAAGCATGAAATCATAGATAAACATAAGCAAGGTGCACGAGTTGTTCATTTAGCCAGACAATACCAGCGACATACGTCTACTAAATGCACGATACTAAAGCAGCAGGAGTCGATAAAGGCTATAGCACCAGCCAAGGGCGTTACAATAATGTCTAAGCTGCGGACCTCTGTCCATGAAAAGATGGAGAAGCTGCTGCTGACGTGGTTGAGAGAGAAGCAGTTCGCAGGAGATACCATGACTGAGGGTATCATCTGAGAGAAGGCATGAGGCAGTGAAAAGTAAGAACAAGTGAAAGAAGTGAAAAGTTATTAAACAAAACAAATTGTATCAGTTATGTTCAGTGATTAAACAAAAATTGTATCAGTTATGTACAGTGTTTTAACAAAAACTGTATAAAGTGATAAAACAAATTGTACGAGTTAAGTTCAGCAATGAAACAAAACAATGTTGTTGTTGGAGGTTTACAGGGCCACTAACCTCAACCCTCAACCTCCCCCACCCTTAACCTCCCCCACCCTTAACTTCCCCCACACTCAACCTCTGCCACCATCTATGCTCCAAGTGTTTAAGTACATATACACTTTATATAAACAGTTTATTATTTCTTTACATTCTGTAGTGTATCATGATTTATTATTTGTTTATATACAATATTTTCAGTGTTTTCCTTAGAAAACTAGTGATCTACTGCAGTTGGCCTCAAAAATACTCCATTTTCTCTTGCAATAAGAGCATGAGAAGATACTACATAGTCAAAGTTGGACAGAAAATGGTGGACACTTCCGCTGCTGCCTCTGCCACCATATTATGGCCTATTTCATTCATTCTAGAGTACATATCATGTTTCTGTGTTAATTATATTGTTTAATATATATTAGATGAATTGTGATAGATAAATAAGCCATACAATTGATAACAGCGTCATATTAAAGTATTTTTTTTCGTCTCTTCAGAGTGCAGGAACGAATTAATGGCTTTTCAATTAATTTAAATGAGCAAAATTAATTTGATATACAAGTAAATTGAATTACAAGCTAGCTCCTGGAACAGATTAAACTCTTAAGTTAAGGTTCCACTGTATTTACTTTTGCATTCAAAACACTACATTACCTTTCACATCTTTAATGTCCATTAGAAAAATAAGGGAGGGGAGGGGAAGGAGGGGTGAACACTTTGATACCCATGAGGAGGAGGAGGAGGAGGAGGAGGAGGAGGAGGAAAGAGCATCTTGATACCACTGAAGGGCTTTTAATCCAAGTAATCTGAGCTACCTTCCCCTTCCTTGGATCAAACCTTATCCTCCATTCCTCCTATTCATGTGTTGTATGAGCCATATGGGCTTAGCACTTACCCTTAAATGTAATACAGGAGGGCCCCGTGTACAGGCACCCTCTTTCCGGTGCTTCAGGTTTTCACTGGCTTTCAAGTGAGCCAGTGTTCATTACATTTGGCACTTTTACAGCAGTTCTCACATAACAGTTGCATAAGGGAAGGGCAACAGGCTCTGTATTTTAAGGCAAGTATTTTATGTACTGTATATTTTACTTTTTTTTTTTTTATGCCTAGCTGTATTGAGAATTTAATATTTGATAGCCTAAACCTTAAGAGCCATACAAATAGGGTTCTCCTGTAACTGGAAAGCCTTAACATATATGCTAAATATGGGAAAAATTACCTGCATTATTATTATTATACTCGCATGGAAATTATTTTTCCCAACTCTGCCTCTACAACTGGAAGAAAACAACATAAACCTTGAAAATAAATCTATACTGCACTGCAGTTAAATCCTATTTTTTTTAATAAAACATAAATTAGATCTAAACAATCTCCAATATAACTGCCTGTATTACTCTGATTAATAAAGTTACAATTTTCTTATTTATGCTGGGAATGAGATATTAACCTGGTGTTTCTGTTTGTGCTCCAACACTTGGCTTGCCATAACTATTGCTTTTAACTTGCAATGAAAAAAAAAAAAAAGCTAAAATACTTTAACCTCATACTTCACAATACCTTCATAACCAAGGTCATAATGCCACATGGATATATAACTCACACTTAAGAGAGGAAATGCTAGATGGGGTTCGGATCAATCCCAGATCATCACAACTAACCGGCTGTGACATCAGAATGGTCCAGGATTGATCAAAAATTTTTGCCTGAAGTTTCCTCATAACCAACAATTATGAAATTTTGTTGAAGATATGCTTTACATGAAGTGAAAAAATAAAAATAATAATAGCTTGATATAGTGGAACTCCGGTTTTCGTACAGTCCGAATATCGTACAATTCGGATCTAGAATTTTTTTTTTTTTTTTTTTTTTGGGGGGGGGGGGGGGGGCAAAGTTTTGGTCCAGATGTCGTACCTCCATCTGGAAATCTTATGTAGCAGATGAGCCTGCCACCCGAGATGCCACCACTCTCACACGTACGTGTCTCAGTCTGGCTCTGTCACTGGTTGAGTGAGCATTCATCCAAAACATTTCACAATTTTTGTGCTTGTTTATTGATTGCGACTGCGAAATAAGCCACCATGGGCCCAAAGAAAGTTCCTAATGCCAGCCCTTTGGTAAAGTAGGTGAGAAACATGATAGAATTCAAGAGAGATTGTAGAAAAATACAAAAGTGGTGTACGTTCAGCCGAGCTTGCCAGGATGTATGGGAAGTCGAAATCAACAATCTGTTCCATCCTGGCAAAGAAAGTAGAAATCAAGGAAGCTAAAGTTGCGAAAGGGGTAAATATGCTAATGAAACAGAGATCACGAACAATCTGGAACAGCAACAGACCACAGGTGAGGAAATTGCTTCAGAGAAGGAGGAAGAGAGAGGGGAGAAGGTGCCTTCTTCAGTGATTAAGGACGTGTGTGTAAAGTGGAATGAGTTGCAAACTCTTGTTGAAAAATATCACCCTGACAAAGCTGATACAAGCCGTATCTGCAACATGTTCAGTGACAATACCTTGTCTCATTCTAGGCAAATCTTAGAGAGATGCTAGAAACAGAGCTCTCTACACATATTTTTAGTGTGACAGGGGTCCACTGCCAGTAAAAGACAAAGAAGGGAAGTAACCCCACAGAGGGCTTTGATACCTGAAGTCCTTATGGATGGGGATTCCCCTTCCAAACAATAACCTCAACTCCCTCTCCCCTCCTCACCTTCTTCAATACGCCAACGAGAGTCTTCAATAAAGGTATGTAATGTTAAATTATTAAAATTAGTCATTTATATTTATTTCTCCTTGTTTTTTGTATGTAAAACTATAGTTAAGCTTTAAAAAATGTATTTTTTTGTTAATATTTTTGTGTGTCTGGGCCGACTGAATTGTATTTACATTATTTCTTATGGGAAATATTACTTCGGTTTTTTGTATGTTTCGGATTTAGACCGACCTTCTGGAACGGATTTAGTACGAAATCCGGGGTTCCACTGTACTTAAATTACTTACAATGAAATGGCCCTCAATATATTTTTTTTAAATATCAAGAAACCGCTGCTAGCAACAGAACAAAGTACCATATCAACACAGGTGTCCCTGGGTCTGTAAGTGTCACATATAACACAAGACACTGGAGATATTAAAAAAAAAATAATCTGAGTCCAAACTTCCATTTGTACAGAACAAACAGTATTAAACATATATTAAGTGAAAATTCTTAAAACTCAATACAATACATAAAAAGAATTGCTACCATATGATAATCTTTGACAGTGTCACTATAGGAGTAATATGATTTGGTGCTCATAACAAGCAAGTAACTCATGGCAAGAGAAATATTCATAAAACTTCGAATTACCTTAAATACAGTGCTGAAAGACTGAAAAAAATATAGGAGAAGAAAAAAATAATTGTTTCCATAAATGCATGGAGCTGCATTAAGTTTCACTACAAATACTTCACAGTAGTAGTAATGTAGTAGTAGCAGTAATGTAGTAGTAGTAGTAGTAGTAATAGTAGTAATAGTAGTAGTAGTAATAGTAGTTGTAGTAGTAGTTGTAGTAGTAATAGTAGTAGTAATAGTTGTAGTAATAGTAGTAGTAGTAGTAGTAATAGTAGTAATAGTAGTAGTACAGTGGACCCCCGCTTAACGATCACCTCCAAATGCGACCAATTATGTAAGTGTATTTATGTAAGTGCGTTTGTACGTGTATGTTTGGGGGTCTGAAATGGACTAATCTACTTCACAACATTCCTTATGGGAAAAAATTCGGTCAGTACTGGCACCTGAACATACTACTGGAATGAAAAAAGTTCGTTAACCGGGGGTCCACTGTACTAGTACTAGTAGTAGTGGTAGTAGTAGTAGTAGTAGTAGCAGCAGTAAATCCAAGAGGTACACAAGTCATTATAACCTTAACTATACTTTGATTACAAAAATAACATTAAGATTAAGAAATGTTTAGTGAACTATAGCACAAAGCAGTGAACAATATGAAAGGCTTCACTTTCTAGACAATCTTGGAAGGAGAGTCCTTCGGCACTACTGAAGGGCTCTTCAGTTAAGGAACTGAAGCTATCTTCCCCTTCCTCGGATCAAACCCAAATGCCACCCATTCCACAAGATGCTATAAGACCCTTACGGGTTCGGCACTGCCTCAAACATAATAATAGAGAGAAGTCATACCTTGTTGTAAGGGTTGCTCCTGAAAGCCTTGCGGAGGGTCTGAGCATCGTGTGAGGACTGGTGAGACAAGGAGAGCTGTGAACCTTCTGAAGCTACCCTAGACTGTCTCACGTGCAGTACTGATCCACGTTTCTTCCTTAGTTGCACACTCCTATGTAAATTACTTCATTAGTTTAACAAAATGTTGCATCGAGAAATTATTAAAGCTCAATAAATATTTCTAGCACAAGTTAAAAACTGATCATCATGCACGCGCACACACGTGGCTCCTGGAGTTTAACCTCACCAAATGCAAGTCATGAAGATTGGGGAAGGTCAAAGAAGGTTGCAGACAGAGTACAGGCTAAGGGGCCAAAGACTGCAAACCTCACTCAAGGAAAAGGATCTTGGAGTGAGTATAATACCAAGCACATCTCCTGAGGTGCACATCAACCAAATAATTGCTGCAGCATATGGATGCCTGGCAAACCTAAGACTAGCATTTCGACACCTTAGCAAGGAATCGTTCAAGACTCTGTACACCATGTACGTCAGGCCCATACTGGAATATGCAGCACCAATGCAAAACCCACACCTGGTCAAGCATGTCAAGAAATTTGAAAGAGTGCAAAGGTTTGCAACAAGACTAGTCTCAGAGCAAAGGGGTATGTCCTACGAGGAGAGGGGTAAGGAAAATGGACCTGATGACACTGGACGACAGGGGAGAGGGGGGGGGGGGTCATGATAACATACAAATAACTGAGAGGAATTGACAAGGTGGATAGGGACAGAATGTTTAAGAGATGGGAAACATCAGCAAGGGGTCACAACAGGAAGTTGAAAACTAAGATGAGTCACAGGGATGTTAGAAAGTATTTTTTTAGCTACAGAGCTGTCAGGAAATGGAACAATCTGGAGTGATGTAGGATCCATACATAGCTTTAATAAGAGATACGATAAAACTTAAGGAGCAAGGAGAGAGTGGACCTAGTAGTGACTATCGAAGAGGCGGGACCAGGAGTTGTTAATTGACCCCTGCAACCACAAATAGGCGAGTACACACACACACACACACACACAGACCATATAGGCGAGTACAGCCAGACTGTAGAAGGTGGAATTTTGAGAGGCTAAGAGACTTCCTGAATGTAGTGAACTGGAAGGTAAATCAGTGGACTAGATGATTGAATATCTGGCTGGAAAATGCAAAGAAGCTGAGAAGACCTTCATACAAAAAAGAAGATACAGAAACAACAAAGAGAGAGAGCCTTTGGCTCAACCGGAGATGCAGGGAATCAAAAAACGAAAATGTACGAATGGAAAAAGCAAAGAAAACAACTGATGAGAACAGAGAAGCAAGCAGACAGAGGAGAGTAGCTGAGAGACACTTCGAGAATGACATAGCAGCAAAGGTCAAGTCTGCACTGAAATTATTTCACAGCAACACAAGAAGAAAGACAGCAGTAAAGGACCAGGTAATTTGATGGAGGAAAGTAGGAGGAGAGCTTATAAACAAGGAAGTCTGCGAGGTGCTGATAAAACAATCTGAAGAGGTCTTCTAAGTGGAAACTGGAGCAATACCAGAGAGACTAAGGAACAGGGGACCACTAATAAGTACTGGATGCTATCCACACAAACTTCTGATGGACCTGGATACATTAACCCTTTGAGAGTCGAGACCCTCGATCCTGAACTCCCACTCAGGTTTGAAAAAAAAATACTTTCTCATGAAATGATAGAGAATCTTTTCCCGATGGTAATGACACCAAAAGTTTGAAATTTGAAGGAAAACTTACGTAATTATGCCTTTGTGAAGTTAGCGGCCTCGACGATATTTATGCATCAGCAATTTCCCCCACTTTGAACCCTATTTTCGGCCAATTCCACTATTTCAGTTGAGTAAAATCATAGCTATTTCGCTAAAACTCCATTTGTTCTATTGACCGAGTACAAGAATCTGCCCATTTACCAATTTCAACTACCCAATAAAGTGGTCAGAAATTGGCAATTTGGCCAATTTCACACAAATTTCAAAATCTGGAGTTTACCTGGAGAGAGTTCTGAGGGTCAACGCCCCCACGGCCCAGTCTGTGACCAGGCCTCCTGGTGGATCAGAGCCTGATCAACCAGGCTGTTACTGCTGGCTGCACGCAATCCAATGTACAAGCCCCAGCCCGGCTGGTCAGGTACCGACTTTAGGCGTTTGTCCAGTGCCTGCTTGAAGACTGCCAGGGGTCTATTGGTAATCCCCCTTATGTATGCTGGGAGGCAGTTGAACAGTCTCGGGCCCCTTACACTTACTGTATTGTCTCTTAACGTGCTAGTGACACCCCTGCTTTTCATTGGGGGGATGGTGCATCGTCTTCAGAGTCTTTTGCTTTCATTGCGAGTGATTTTCGTGTGCAAGTTTGGTACTAGTCCCTCTAGGATTTTCCAGGTGTATATAATCATGTATCTCTCCCGCCTGCATTCCAGGGAGTACAGGTTCAGGAAATCCAAGCACTCCCAGTAATTGAGGTGTTTTATCTCCGTTATGCGCGCCGTGAAGGTTCTCTGTACATTTTCTAGGTCGGCAATTTCACCTGCCTTGAAAGGTGCTGTTAGTGTGCAGCAATATTCCAGCCTAGATAGAACAAGCGACCTGAAGAGTGTCATCATGGGCTTGGCATCCCTAGTTTTGAAGGTTCTCATTATCCATCCTGTCATTTTTCTAGCAGATGCGATTGATACAATGTTATGGTCCTTGAAGGAGAGATCCTCTGACATGATCACTCCCAGGTCTTTGACGTTGGTTTTTCGCTCTATTTTGTGGAAGGAATTTGTTTTGTACTCTGATGAAGTTTTAATTTCCTCATGTTTACCATATCGGAGTAATTGAAATTTCCCATCATTGAACTTCATATTGTTTTCTGCAGCCCACTGAAAGATTTGGTTGATGTCCGCCTGGAGCCTTGCAGTGTCTGCAATGGAAGACACTGTCATGTAGATTCGGATGTCATCTGCAAAGGAAGACACGGTGCTGTGGTTGACATCCTTGTCTATGTCAGATATGAGGATGAGAAACAAGATGGGAGCGAGTACTGTGCCTTGCGGAACAGAGCTTTTCACCGTAGCCACCTCAGACTTTACTCTGTTGACTACTACTCCTTGTGTTCTGTTTGTGAGGAAATTATAGATCCATCTACCAACTTTTCCTGTTATTCCTTTAGCACACATTTTGTGCGCTATTACACCATGGTCACACTCGTCGAAGGCTTTTGCAAAGTCTGTATATATTACATCTGCATTCTTTTTGACTTCTAGTGCATCTAGGACCTTGTCGAAGTGATCCAGTAGCTGAGACAGACAGGAGCGACCTGCTCTAAACCCATGTTGCCCTGGGTTGTGTAATTGATGGGTGGCGATCTTATTTCTTAGGACCCTTTCAAATATTTTTATGATATGGGATGTTAGTGCTATCGGTCTGTAGTTCTTTGCTATTGCTTTACTGCCCCCTTTATGGAGTGGGGCTATGTCTGTTGTTTTTAGTAACTGTGGGACGACCCCCGTGTCCATGCTCCCTCTCCATAGGATGGTAAAAGCTCATGATAGGGGCTTCTTGCAGTTCTTGATGAACACGGAGTTCCACGAGTCTGGCCCTCGGGCAGAGTGCATGGGCATGTCATTTGTCGCCTGTTCGAAGTCATTTGGTGTCAGGATAATATCAGATAGGCTTGTGTTAACCAAATTCTGTGGATCTCTCATAAAAAATTCATTTTGATCTTTAACTCTCAGTCTGGTTAGTGGCTTGCTAAAAACTGAGTCATATTGGGACTTGAGTAGCTCACTCATTTCCTTGCTGTCATCTGTGTAGGACCCATCTTGTTTAAGTAGGGGCCCAATACTGGATGTTGTTCTCGACTTTGATTTGGCATAAGAAAAGAAATACTTTGGGTTTCTTTCGATTTCATTTATGGCTTTTAGTTCTTCACGCGATTCCTGACTCCTATAAGATTCCTTTAGCTTAAGTTCGATGTTTGCTATTTCTCTAACCAGCAACTCCCTACGCATTTCAGATATACGAATTGGCCTCTGTTAGCCGCTTTATTCTTTTCAGTCGCCTGAAAAGGGAGCGACTGTCTCTTTCTATTTTACATCTACTCCTCCTTTTTCTTAAAGGAATAAGCCTTGAGCATACATCGAGTGCCACCAAGTTAATCTGTTCTAGACATAAGTTGGGGTCTGTGTTGCTTAGTATATCTTCCCAGTTTATATCATTTAGGACTTGATTTACTTGGTCCCACTTTATGTTCTTGTTATTTAAGTTGAATTTGGTGAAGGCTCCCTCGTGACTAATCTCATTTTGTCGGTCTGGGGCTCCACACACACACTTGTCTGAACCTCAATTATGTTGTGATCTGAGTATATTGTTTTTGATATGGTGACGTTTCGTATCGGATGATCATTGTTAGTGAAGATGAGGTCTAGTGTATTCTCCAGTCTAGTAGGCTCTATTATTTGCTGGTTTAAGTTGAATTTTGTGCAGAGATTTAGAAGCTCATGTGTGTGAGAGTTCTCATCAGAGCTGCCTCCTGGTGTTATCACTGCAACAACATTATTTGCTATATTCCTCCATTTTAGGTGTCCTAAGTTGAAATCCCCCAGGAGCAAGATGTTTGGGGCAGGAGCTGGAAGATTTTCCAGACAGTGGTCAATTTGACAGCTGTTCCTGGAATTGCTGGGACGTTGCATCTGGAGGCTTGTAGACTACCACAATGACTAGGTTTTGGTTCTCGATCTTTACTGCTAAAACTTCCACTACATCATTTGAGGCATTAAGCAGTTCTGTGCAAACAAGTGACTCTGCGATGTACAGGCCAACCCACCCCTTTTGCCTGTTCACTCTGTCACATCTGTATAGGTTGTAACCTGGGATCCATATTTCGTTGTCCAAGTGATCCTTTATGTGGGTCTCTGTGAAAGCCGCAAATATTGTATTTGCCTCTGCAAGCAGTCCACGGATGAAAGTTATTTTGTTGTTCGTTGCTGGCTTTAGACCCTGTATATTTGCAAAGAAGAATGTCATCAGCCTGGTGGTATTGGTGGTACTGGGGAGGTCCAGAATAAACATGACAGACATTCCTGGCACTAAAATAACATTTTCTCTGTTCATTACTCATGTCTCCAGGCCCCTCTTATATTGCTCTTGCTTACCATTTTGAATTTTATTCTCACAAAAAATAGATTTTCTGTCATGCAGACTCTGCATTATTGTAAAAATTATATAAATAATATCAGTGCACTTGTGAAAGAATATTAGACTCACCAGTTGACATGTATTGAACATGTGGTGTGATTTGTTTACTCTTGAACATCGGCAAAAATTGAACATTTCCACTACTTTGAGCTCAATTTCAAGGTACTTTTCATTGTGAAACCAATAAAAGTCATCTCTGTTTCTGTAATATATCTTCCATACTATCAAATGAGACCAAGAAAACGAGAATACAACCATAAATACCATACAAAAATACATTGCAAAGTCGCTGTTTTAAATCAAACACACGGTCAGTTTCTTTTTTTCTCATTAAGCACTGTGTGCTGCAGGATTTTTTTATACTGCTCACACTGACCATGCAGACCCATTCTTTTATATGTAGGCCTACCAGCTTTCTTCCACCAGATTTGAAGGCACTAGAATTTTGGCGTATAAGTACGTGACTGATCCTCAAAGGGTTAAAGGTGATGGGAGCTGATATCATGTCTACAATGAGTCACTTTAGGCCATTTATACAGCACATATATGATTCATCAAGGAGAATGCAGCACCAACATGGAACCCAACTGAAAAACCATGTTAAGAAACTAGAGAAGGTGCAGAGGTTTGCAGTCAGACTAGTTCCAGAGCCAAGGAACAACAGCTACAAAAAGCTAATGGTTTAGAATCTAGTGCACAGAGGAACCAGAGGAGACATAATAAGTATACAAAATACACAAGAGAAATTGATAGGTTAGATTGGTGTAGACTGACTGAGAGGGACACAGGTACTTGAGGGCATAAACGAAGGTTAAAGATTCAGATGAGCCATGAGGGTGTCAGGAGGTATTTCTTCAGTCTCAAGATGGTTGGGAATTGGAATGACTTCCATAAAGAAGTAGCAGAGAGACTCCATACACAGTTTTACAAGAAGACAACAGGACCCACAAGGTTAAGACGACACGAGTTTAGCGACTGGCACATTGAGTCAGGGCCAGGAGCTAAGCTTGACCTGCAACCATTTATAGTACAGATGTATGAAACAAGGTTTGCTCCTGAACTAAGGGAAACGAGCTATGAGGAGCAGCTAATGGAATTAGACTTAATGACATTGGAGGACAGAAGAACTGGGGAGAAGGCAGGGACATGATAACTTACAAAATATTCAGGCTATTTGAAATGTGAGAAATGGAACCCTAGGGACACTGCTGAATGTTAAAATCACAGATGAACCACAGTGGTATCAGAAAGTACTTTTTCAGCCTCAGAATACTCAGGAAGTGGAATGATTTTAGTAAAGGAGTGGTGGAGGCAGGTTCCACACACAGTTTTAAGAGCAGGTATAATAGGGCCCATAGGGATAAGAGGGAGTGAATCTGAAGAGTAGCAAGAGAAGCAGCAGTGCCAGGCTCTGACAACTGACCCCTACAATCAAAAACAGGTGAGTACACACAGTCACATGCACACACACATTAAAAGAACACGCTATATATATACAGCACATCCCTTCAAGGAATAAGCCTTATTACTAGTGGAAGGCTACTGATCTAAGAAACAGAGGCTACCCTCATCTTCCTTGGATCAAATCTAATTACCTACCTCCTATTCCCTCAGGTGCTGTATGACTAATGAATTTAGCAGTTCCCCACAAAAATAATATAGATACAGTACATACCCATCATTAATAAGTCCAGGAAGGTTGTGTGCATCGCCATGATCTCCGCTCTCAAGACGTAACCTAATTAGTATAATGAAAGAATGTATCTTAGTGTCTTTTCAGAAATTGAATACAACTATGAAAGTACAGGAAGGCCCCACTTTACAGCGCTTCGCTTTACAGCAGTTTTCAACTGTACCCTTTCTCCATTTATTTAGACTTCTTACAATAAATATATTCACCACTCACTATAAGCTAAGGATGAAAATATGTATTTTTAAGTAAATAATGTGTATACTGTATATGCATTTTTAGACCTAGGTCTATTACTCATGTGATAAATGATAGTGTAATGTTATCAGGATTTTATTTGCATTTGAAAGTGAAAAAAGGCTATGTTTCACTCTACAGCAGCAGCCCAGAGACTAACCTGCTGTATAAGTGGGGCCCACCTGTATATATATGCAGAGTCAAGGGAAGGAGGGGTAAGGGTTTCCTAGGTGGAGATGAAGAGAAGGAGGGGGTAAAGGGTTTGAGTGCTAGGGGGTTGAACCTCCAACAGGCTTCTGTGAACATGTTAGATAAGAGTGGAGGCAAGTGGTTTTTGTCACCTAATGTATTGTTAGTGTGCTCACACTCCAACAGCACGTCTACTATATAGAAAACCGCTTGTTGTGCAGAGCATTTCTGGTCACAAAACCACTTGCCTCCACAAGCTTCTATCTAATGTGCTCACAGAAACCTGTTGGATGTTAAACTCTCTAGCATCCAAAACTTCCTCTATCCCCATCCTCCAACCTTTCCTGGGACCATCTCTACCCTTTCCTCCTTTCCTTCACCCAATTTATATACCTTGATTAACCTATTTTTTCCATCCTTGCCTTGGCAATCCCTCCTCAGCCCTCTGAATACTTTTGGTAACCCCACATCTAATCTCCATCTCAATAGTAAAAATATACCCATTAAACTTGAAACAATGTTCCTTCTGGGAAATTACTTCAAGACTGTGATGTGTGAAGAGAACTAATTTTTAGCATGGGGGCCCCCTCAAAGTGAGGGGTGCCTTGATGCTTGTGAAGGTCTCTTGATCTCAGGAATTTCAAATACCCTTCCCTGTCCTGGATCATATTTAGTTTCCTCCGTAATGGACTTTAGTCCTGGAGGTGGCAAGGGCAGTGCTTCTGGTCTGACGATTCCCTTTTAATGGCTGCTGGAACACGAGCTGTGAGTTAACAGTTAATTGCCTGCCTGAAGAGTATACGTAGTGGTGGTGGTAATAGTGTTCCACTCTAAGCGTCTTCTCACTAATTCCTTGGTTATGTAGAAAGTGCTCCTGGGAACATGAGGTTGGCTTGGGGTTGAAACTGCTGAAAATTTCCCTAGAACTGTGTGAAAGTGTTGATGGTAACAGACCAGGAAGTGTAGTTTCATTCTACACCAAGGACATCATCATACAGGTCCAATGAAGTTTTCAGCAGTCTGGGCCCCTATCCAACCTCATGTTCCCATGGACACTTTCTATACAACCAAGAAATTGGCAAGTAGACTTTGAGACATGAACAATATTTTCAGCACTCTTTTTGAAGATTAAACCATACATTCACAACTGTTTCAAAAGCCATTGCAAAGACACAGTCAGACCAGAGGCCATTAATACCAGCTTTAATCTTTGCCACAGACTCCATCATATACAGTAAGAATAACTAAAAAATCACTTGCATAAACAGATCATACAAAAAATGAGAATGATTATAACCAAACTAGTATTTCGTAGGATTACCCTTCCACACGATGCACTCAAGTCTCCTAGGTACTGATAAAGCTAATTTATGGAGGATGGAAAAATGGAAAAATCAAAACTCTCCCTCATCTGAGTAATGGCATCCAAGATTTTGGGGTAAGAAGACACATCCATGTCATAAAGTTTACGCTAAATAAGTTTCCAGGTGTTCTCTATTGGATTTAAGTCCAGCGAGTCTCCATTTCAGCGATTAAAGTATGCAACAATCACAATAATTTAACCACTTCTTTAAGTCTGACAGTATGGCAAGGAGGACCATCTTCCAAACAAAAGTTGCCCTGGCACCTCTTGAATATGTCATTCAAATAGTCTGCTAAAGGCATACTTATGGGCATACATATTGATGATGCCTAGTGTAGATAAAGCAATGAGGGAGTTTTTTAGCTTGCTAAATCCCTCTTGCTCAGCACACTCTTCAACATGACCTTTACATTTGTTCATATGATAAAGTCACCTGCATCTCTCCTGTGATCCTCACTCCACCTGTATTTTCCCACTTTTCCCATGTATTCTCTACAAACTTGAGAAAGCTTTGTCACCAAGCAGAATGTCGTCCTAATAATAACGTAATGTCTTTGCTATGCCTCTACCATAACCAGTAAAGATGTGTGTGTGTAAGCACATGAAAGCACTCAGGAGTTTTTCCTATTTTTCAGTGGTATTTTTATAACACCTGTAATTATAATACATGCATTTCTATAGTCAACATTGTCATCTTTAGTGCTTTATTATGATCACAAGAATTAATGATACACTATGTTGTTATTTTTTAAAAAGTAAAGCAGCAGTATCTTTCTTCCTCACTATTAGTCTTCCCATCTCAGCTTCACCTACACCGCTGCGTCCTCACCTCCTGAAGACTACATAGCTTGTCATGCAAATCATTGTATGACAAGCTTCAATTACAGTATAAAATCAGAGATGCGACACTGGATAAAAAGATTACAGAATACAGAAAGCTCTCTTACAACATGCCATCATTTCACATGATAATTTCAGTGCGATGCTTTTCAAAAAGTTCTATTACAAAATCTAACTATGGGAAAACCTGATATTATACTTTGTAAAGCATGAAAAAAATAAGCTACCCCATGAAATATTGGTATGAGATGCCACAACAATAAGCTGCATGCAAAATTTGGGTGTTACATGCCTTGATGCCATCTCTCACTTACCACCCATGCCTCAGTTGCATTCTGGATATAACTTGTGCCTCATTTCATATTTATTATGCAATTTTGAATATTTTCATCACTAACTGTCCTCTGATATTAACCATGGCACATAAGAGGACTAATATACACACTAAAAGTGCTAAGAACAACAAGCATGAATTTCTGACATTAATGAAGAAAATGAAAGTGCTAGATATGCTGAGTGTCAGAGGTAGTGCTAGAGTGATGGATACTGTTGTAAGTTTTGTGTGCAGTCAATGACTCAACTAGTTATACAATTAGAAATGATGAAGGGAAAGAAACGAGCTTGTGCGGTTTAGTAAAGATAGTTACCTGTGCAAAAGAATATCAAAATGGTCACAACAGCTAAGAAGGAAAAGTCACTGAATGTATGGACTGAAGAGAAAAAATCAAAGGACAGAGCCTAGTTTAGTGCTCAGGTAATAAGGCACAAATCCAAATCATACTATAAAACTACGACTGAGGAAGGAGAGCCTTCACAACTGTATGTTTAGTATTAGATGGTTTGCAAGTTCCATTGTCTTTATAACACACAGTTTTCTGGTGAGCTCTACGCTCTACAAAGGACTGCAGAGTAAAACATACCAGAGATGCATTACAGAATACTTGAGCACTAATACGACCATCAACTACCAATAACTCTGCATCCACATTAACACAACAACAGTGGCAAACAAACTCAGCCCAGTAGGCTAACATGAACCCTCTCTTCACACTTGAAATTAAAGAACTACATACTACCAGATTATAAGGTAGCTATACTGCATTTTTGTACCTAGTATGATAGTAAGAAAATTTTGAGTTATCTGGAATGTAACCCTAATTTTTCCATTTGTTCTTCACTTCATATAACACTATTCTTCTTTGCCTACATGCCAATTTTCAGTAATCTATCACCAACATTACAACGAGGGGTTATTGTATTTTTCTTAAGAAAACTACAATTGCTTTCCCCAAAATTAAGGAATGTTCACCAAGTCAGTTTTACAATGTGAAGTGGATGTGTTCACCTGGTTGAAGAATGAGAACAAATCAACAGTTAGCCATACAGTCCTCTCTTAATTCTCTTATGTCCTCTTTCCTGACTTCCTCATTTGCTCACTATTTTTGTATGCACCACCATCTTAGAACACAAGCACTAATCTGTTATCCTGTAAATATCCCTTTATGAACTTTGAAGACTCACCACTTACCACTGTTTTTGTATTAGTGTGTTCATCCTGGGACACAAGTACCCACCTGACAAGTGTTGCTAAGGTGGGTATATATTGTTTAACCAGTTTGTGCCCTAATTTATCCTCAGTTGCTTTTTAAATGAATATGTTAACTGATTATAGGTAGTAGGTTGGTAGACAGCAACCACCGAGGGAGGTACTACCGTCCGGCCAAGTGAGTGTAAAACGAAAGCCTGTAATTGTTTTACATGATGGTAGGATTGCTGGTGTCTTTTTTCTGTCTCATAAACATGCACAATTTCAGGTATGTCTTGCTACTTCTACTTACACTTAAGTCCCACTACACACATGTACAAGCATATATACAAACACACACCTCTCTGGGTTTTCTTCTATTTTCTTACTAGTTCTTGTTCATTTCCTCTTATATCCATGGAGAAGTGGAACAGAATTCTTCCTCCGTAAGCCATGCGTGTCATAAGAGGCGACTTAAATGTCAGGAGCAAGGGGCTAGTAACCTCTTTTCCTGTGTATATTACTAAATGTAAAAGGAGAAACTTT
Organism: Cherax quadricarinatus; assembly: GCF_038502225.1. NCBI lineage: Eukaryota > Metazoa > Arthropoda > Malacostraca > Decapoda > Parastacidae > Cherax > Cherax quadricarinatus. The sequence continues at coordinate 13,453,243 of NC_091296.1, forward strand.
CATTTCACCTTTTGGGCCACCCCACCTCGGCGGGATACAGCAGGTTTGTTGAAAGAAGATGTTAACTGATCTCCCTGTGTATAGGAGAAAGTTACTACATAATGTACAAGCCAGATGTTTTGCTTGAATTAAAATAATGACTGTATGCCAGTGTTAATAATGAATACACAATGATTTATAAGTCTGTATTCTTTCAACAAACTGGCTGTATCCCACCGAGGCGGGGTGGCTCAAAAGGAAAAATGAAAGTTTCTCCTTTTACATTTAGTAATAGATACAGGAGAAGGGATTGCTAGCCCCTTTGCTCCTGGCATTTTAGTCGCCTCTTACGACACGCATGGCTTATGGAGGAAGAATTATGTTCCACTTCCCCAAGGAGCAGTTCTATACTTCTACATCAAATACAACAGTAACAGCCTACACCACACATATATACTATGTATATGAAAACTATGCATCACATAACTGACCTTGGATTGATCAGAATCTCATCGGAGTGTGATTCTGAGAAGGATGAGACACGTGTTCTCTGCCCTTTTTTAATGGAGGGGCAGAGAGGTTTGACCTTGTCCTCAATCATGGCTACTGGCCCATAGAGATGAGCATAATGCTCTCTGGAAAAAATGTAAATAGCATTTATAATGACAAATCATCAACTATAGGTAATAGGAAACATAACTGAACATTTTTGCTTTTAACATATTAACCCCTTGAGGGTCCATGCCATAGATCTACGGCTTTACGTTGAGGGTCCAAACTGTAGATCTACGTCATGAGCTCAGCTCACTCTGATAAGCTGTGAGCGGTAAATTTTGGCCTTGATATGAGAGAATACATCTATGTGGTATGTGTGCATCACATAAAACAAATCCTGCAGCACATACTGCATAATGAGAGATAAAAAAAGACCATAATTTTCGATTAAAACAGCGACTTTGCAGTGTTTTTTCTTATGTTTTTCACAGTTGTATTTGCGATTTCTTGGTCTCATTTGATAGGATTGAAGACATATTACAGAAATAGGGATGATTTTGATTGGTTTTAGTACTAGAAATGGCTTGAAACTGAGCTCAAATTAGCGGAAATGTTAAATTTTTGCCGATGTTCAAGAGTAAACAAATGACCTCACATGTCTAATACATGCCAGCTGGTGGGTCTAATATATGTTCACAAATGTGCTGATATTATTTATACAATTATTACAATATTGCATAAGAGTAAATCTTCTATTTTTTGGTTTGAATAAATTCATTATATGAATAAAAAATCAAAATGGAATTCATTAGTAAAGCCTGAAAACGTAACTAATGAACAGAGGAAATGTTAGTTTAGTGCCAAGAATGCCTCCATTGCTTATTCTGGACCCTATTTTGAAATTGGAGTATTTTGAACTTTGCATTAAATTGGTCAAATTACCAATTTCTGATCACTTTATATTGTAGATGAAACAGTTGACTTGACAAATCCTTGTGCTCAATCGATAGAATGGAAGTAATACTAGTGAAATAGCTAAGAATTTGGTCGACTGGAATAATGTAATTGGCCTAAAATGGGAGTCAAAGTCCGCAAAATTGCCGATGCGTAAATATCGCACACATCAAAATTCGCGAGAGGATAATTTCGTCAATTTTCCATCAAATTTCGTACTTTTTGTTTTATTACCTTCAGAAAAAGATTCTCTACCATTTCATAAGAAAAAATAACAATTATTTTTTTAAAATTCTTGGACACTGGTGCACACTTTGAAATTTGGCCTCTGAACCCTGAAAGGGTTAATCTTTTTTGCAACTAAATCATAAATAATTTTTTTGTAAGAATAATTTAAGTTTTTTCTCAAGTTGATACTCTGAAAATGCTATCCTGAAAGCAACAGTCGAATGAATGATGATGAATGTGCTTCCTTCTTTAGGTCGCCCTGTCTTGCCAAGAGACAACTGTTAAGGCTTAAAAAAAAAAAAAAGTGAAAATGAATGTGGAACAATGTTAAACTTCACATTTTTTTAAGTTTTGCCCTTATATCATACACAGTTCACTCCTATGGGCTTAGCACTCAAATGAGTAATAATCCCACACACATCTAGACTGTCATAACTGAGTGTCTCTGCAAAGACTGATAATGTGTAAATGAAGGTGAAAGTGTTGAATGAAGGTGAAGTGTTTCTTTCTCGTTTTGGGTCACCCGCCTCGGTGGGAGAGAGCCAATGTGTTGAAAAAAAATACATGGTTCATAAAAGGTGAGGAATGAAAATAATCCTAAGTACATTACAGGATAAAAAGAAAAAGAGAACAACAAAATAATGCCCTTCAAGGTTTTGCCTTGATGCTGAAGAAGAGCTCTTAACCCTTAAACTGTCTAAACATAGATCTACGCTAGTACCACTGGCGCTCCAAACGTAGATCAACGTTTTATTTTTCCTGTCTCCAAATTTGACACAGTTGGCCTGAGATGCCTAGTCAGTACAGAATGGGTCTTAACACTCGGTGTGTGCAGTATTAAAAAAATCTGGGACCACTTAGTGCCTTGTGGGAGCACTAGTTCAATTGAGCGCCAGCTAGAGCACATAGCATGGCAAACACCAGGGTTTCACTGACATCATGTTGTATTAACACTCCACTTTTAAGAGTAAAGTGATGTTGACCCCGAGTTTAGTGGCTGTAAGATGGATGTAGCCACAAGTGGTCGAGGAAACATCAAAAACCTTGAAAATAACCCATGTGCAACATCCTTCCATTTTTGATACCATAGCATCAGCACCTTTGTAGATTGGTATAACCCTTGCTGTCTTGAGTATGAGAAAGTGGTAAGAGCAAGAAGTGCCATTTAGGGTACATAGTACTGTATCTTAGAGAGGATACCTACTGTTTTGGAGATTTTTTGGAAATTTGCTGTATGTGGGTCTGAAATTTAAGGCAGCTGTCAATATGCAGCCCTAGAATTTTTCCGTCAGTGTGTCTTGAAATGGGGGAACCATTTATCAATGTGTTTAGCTGAATATTTGCAGCTCTGTTTCCAAGCAGTATGAAGTAGGTTTTGTCAATACAGTACTGAGAGTAACTTTGTTGGCCGTCATCCAAGTGGATAATTTTAGCAGCTCATCGTTTACAGTGTTTCTAAGTATAGCTTGGTTTTGGTGAGAGAAGATATAGGTAATGTCATCTACAAAAAAGAACAGGTTTAAGTAGTTTGGAGGCATTAGGGATGTCACTGATGTAAATGAGAAATAGTGGTCCATGGACATTGCCCTGGGGTACTCCAACTAGAACAGGTTGTGTGGTGGAGGCAACTCAATTTGTGTATACATACTGGTGTCTATTGCTAAGATACGATTTAAGGTAATCGAGTGAGTGTCCTCTGACCCCGTAATGTTCAAGTTTCAGGTGTAAGAGATCGTGGTCAACTGTATCAAATGCTTTCCGTAAGTCTATGAAGAAGCTCAAGTGGAATTTCCTTTTTTTCCTAGCGCCATATACAGAAGCTCGAGCATATGTATAATTGCATCATTTGTGTTTTTGCTTGGCCTAAATTCAAACTGGCAGGGGTTAAGTATGTTGTGAGATACAAAGTAGGAGTAAACTTGCTTGTGTATTATTTTTTCAAAGATTTTAGATAGAAGGGGTAGCTCTGATATAGGGCTCTAGTTATTTAAATCAGTAGGATCACCTCCTTTGTGGATTGGTGTAACTCTTGCTGTCTTGAGTAGGGATGGGAAGGTTGAAGATTCAATGGACTTGTTAAAAAGTGTTGCAATAATGGGTGACAACAAATGAGAAGCTTTTTTATACATAAATGGTGGTAAGCTATTTAGGTCTCCTGCCTTGTTCTTTAGTGTTTTGATGAGTGAGATTTCAGTAGGGTTTGTTGGGGTTAGGAACAGAGTGTATTGGGTAGTTGCCAGTAAGGTAGTTGTTTGGTTGTGTGTTTGAGTTTGAGATTTTGCTTGCTAGTGTTGTTCCTACAGTGGAGAAAAAGACATTTAGTTTGTTGGCAGTATCTGTTGGCGGGATGAGAGGCTCACTCTAGATTTAGTTAGGTTAATCACTACAGTGCTTGTAGATATAAAGCATAATAAGCATTTTCACTTGATCAGGAATCAGACATGACAACTGCATCATGTCTAAAACCTGTTGATTTACAAGCCGCTCTCTGAGACAGGGAGACAACCCGACGGAAAGACAGACACACACACGCAGACAAAAAGACAGACACACAGGCAGACAGACAGATAAGCAGAGCTAGACAGATATACATGTTTGTGTGTAACAGTGAAAACAAATAAAGCCAGGGTTCCCTGGAGCAGTGCACTTTCAGTGTCACTCCACTGCTGCAATGTCAGCAGTTTAGTAACACTCGTCTTAATACCATGTTTCAAAGAGTTTCATATATACTCCAGCATTTCTAAAACATTGCTGAGACCTATAAATACTTTGTATATAGTATATACTTCTAGACAATAGTAAATGTGCAAGGTTCACCTGTCGGTGTGTTTGTGACTGAGTACTATTTCAGTACCTAATACTATTAGTGTCAGAACAAAGATTGGCTATGAAATCACAAGAACTACTATAAACTGTAATTATCAGAACAAAAATTATATAAATTAAAATAAAAATGAGAAAAAAAGTATATTGGCAACACTTTCGCAAGTGGCAGACTCTATAATGCCGTCAGGTGAGCATCCAGTGCCAACTTTGAGGGCTTATATCTCAATAAGTACTGATCCTAATTTTTTTTTATCTTATAATGTGTAGAATAATGCCCTCTTCATTTAAAAAAAAAAATTTTTTTTACAAAACATTCAGAAAACTAGGCGAGTGAACATAGATCTACGTTTGGACAGTTTAATCTTAAACTGTCCAAACGTAGATCTACAGTCACTCACGTAGTGCTCCGAACATAGATCTGTTTTTTTTACAAGAGAAAGCATGTAAAACTGAACGTAGATCTACATTCAGAGCGCTATTCGAGTAAACGTAGATCTACGTTTGGACAGTTTAAGGGTTAATCCAGAGAATTAGAGCTAACTTCTCTTTCCTTATCTTTTTTTTTTTCAAAACACTGGCTGTCTCCCACTGAGGCGGGTGACCCAAAGAAGAAACACTTTCACCATCATTCACACTATCACTGTCTTGCCCGAGGCATGCAGATATGACAGTTTAGATGTTCCTCAAAATAGCAAATACCCCAAACCCCTCCTTTAGAGTGCAGGCACTGTACTTCCCACCTCCAGGACTCAAGTCCAGCTAATTGGTTTCCCTTGTATATCAAAACTAAATGCCTCCCCATTCCTATAAACTGTGTGAGATCTACAGGTTTAGTGCATCCCCATAAATGCAATGATAACATGGAATGTGTAAATCCCTTGTGCAATAATTGATTGTTAGATATAACTCTTGATAAATTTTAGACAATGAACAAAAATGATGGAAGAAAATTATGGCCCCAATATAGCAAATGTATAACCCAAATTATGATTACAGAATCATACTCACGAAATGGCAATTTTTTCAAAAAGCCTTTGTAGTTTTGTTTCACACGAAGGCCGGAGAAACCACTTTTTGAGGTACTTATCATTGTAGTGTATCATCAGCTCCTGAAAGGAAGTATACCAGTGTGTACTTTATACACCTAGCAACATGAAATTTTTATATTTAAGACTGTTTATTTGATTTAATTAGCTAGCTAACATCTCTTATTAATACAGGTACAACATCGATTTTCTGGACCCATTGGTTCCAAAGCCTTTGTGGATTACCGAGTTTTCCGCCTTTAGAGAGTGCAGTATTCCTTGGTCTTGGGGTTGGATAAGTGACGTACAGTGGGGTTGTAAATGCACTGCCGCGGGAATTTCAAGTTCCTGCTCGTAAATTTATATGGATTATAAGAGTTTCCAAACCATCAGTGTCCGGAAAATCGATGCTGTACCTGTACTGCATAAAAAAAAAATGGTTTTCTAAAAAAGTTCTTCTACATTTTGATACACTTTCTTCAAATGTTCATAGCATCTCCCTAATTTAAAGTATTTACAAGAAAGAGAATGCATTAGTTAACAGAGTTTTATGACCAATTTGGGTTTAGCAATTTTTTGCGAATATAATAATGCATAGTGGAGAAAATGAAGAAGATAGCCAAGTAGATTGCAGTGTGATTGCTGCTAATGGGAAAATGACTAAAAAATACCACAGTACGGGTGGGGTTAAACCCATAACAAGTGGGGTTTTACGACTCACTTGCCATGGGTTCTAACCCCACCCATACCATGGTCTGTTTGCAATTGTGTTATTACAATTTTGTGAGTCAAAATGGCTCCAGTTTACTACCCCTGCAGTAGAGCTTCTATGGTTCCTTCAAGTCAGTTGGAATGCCTTCTGCTTGTCATTAACAGCAACCTTATTTCATGAGTGATGGTGCAAGCTGGCAGATGGTGAGAAAGACACCATTGAATATTTATAGTGAAATTTTTATTAAGACACTTCATCTAAACTGAACTTTATCAAGCCGAGCTTGATAAAGTTTACTACAAACATTGTCCTTCTCAGTACTTTATTTTATGTTGAATGCCTATAATTATCGTAAAAAGAAACCACGTTCAGATAAACTCATTTACAGATGTTTTGCTTTGCTTCAGGTGAAATGTTGACAGTATACAATGATTTGCTTTGCATGTTATGCCTTTTTACTGCACTCACATAGCGTATATACAGCAGAAACCATTCAAATATAAACTCTGTTATGAACTGTAACTAGGTAATTATTTTTTTTATTTATGAATTAGCTCGTAACTTATATCTGTTTTTAAATTCCTTTTAATACTGTGTATCAGACCGATTAGAGGAACAGAAAATAAAACTATGTAGATTTTATGTATAATCTAAGATTTGCCTGAGATGCTGTGCATTCTATGATCCTTCAGATTGCCATATGTTGTGCAATACTGTACAGTGCAGGCAGGCCTGTAATAGAACTAGGCCTAAAAAATGCATATACAATACATACATTACTTAAATATTTTCATCCTTAGCTTATAATGAGTGGTGAATACAGTGTAGGAAGTCTGAATAAATGAAGAATGGGTACAAGTGAAAACAGCTGCATAGCAGCAGGGCCCACAATTGAATTTTGAAAAAGATTTGCGTTTGTCACCTTATTTTAAATTTACTTTTCTTAATGTCTTGGTCCGTGTTAATATGGATAACTCCCAGCTTACCCTGAGGTAAAAGTCTCCATGCTGGCCAAGAATCTCCTCCACGCCAGCCATGATGTGATCCATGGCAGTACCGTTGATTTCCTCATTTAAATTGTTACGCCCAACCCTTCGCTTCTGAATCTGAAGAAGGTTGACTAGAGGTTTAATTGTCATGCCCTGAAAGGAGAGTGTTACAGGATTGGTTTAAATATTCATATGGCAATACAGCATTTTTTCTCAATGTATCTCTATTACTCTTTACACCTGAGGGTTCTCATCTGATGGCACGAAGCATTACGAGAAATCTTCATCAAAATGAAGAAGTAACTAACCTGGGAAACCACTATATTTTTCTCAAAATGAAGTTAGAGAAGCCCTACAGAACTTTAGATGGTATTGCCTAAAGAAGTTGGATTCAGGAAAAATAAAAGCACTAATGATGCAATTATAAAAATGCTAGACCTGCTTTACACAGCATTGGAAAATAAGGAATATCCGCTAGGAATTTTTATTGACCTAAGAAAAGCATTTGACACAGTAGACCACGGCATCCTACTCCACAAACTTGACCACTATGGTATAAGAGGCCATGCGCTTAAATATTTTAAATCCTACCTTTCTAATAGGAATCAGTATGTCACCATTAAAGACACAGCCTTATCAATACGGCCACTTGATACTGGAGTTCCGCAAGGAAGTGTCCTTGGACCCCTGCTCTTCCTCATTTACATCAATGATCTTCCAAACATATCCCAACACCTGAAACCCATTCTCTTTGCTGACGACATGACTTATGTCATCTCCCACCCTAATCTTGCCACCCTCAACACCATTGTTAACGAGGAGCTACTCAAAATATCGACTTGGATGACAGCCAATAAACTTACACTTAACACTGGCAAAACCTACTATATTATGTTTGGTAGCAGAGCAGGTGTTGCACAACTTAACATTAAGATCGACAACACTAATTGCCAGACATAATGAGGGCAAATTCCTTGGCCTATACCTCGACAACAACCTAAATTTCTGCACCCACATCCAACACACAACAAAAAAACGTATCCAAACCAGTGGGGATCCTCTCCAAGATACGATACTACGTGCTGCAAACTGCCGTTCTCACACTGTACCATTCACTTATATATCCTTACCTCACCTATGTTATCTGTGCTTGGGGTTCAACTGCAGCAACACACCTAAAGCCAATAAAAACCCAACAAAAAGCCACAGTAAGAATAATCACTAAATCCCATCCCTGGCAACACACCCCCCCACTCTTCATAGATCTAAACTTACTCCCTGTTCAGAACATCCACACTTACTACTGTGCAATCTATATCTACAGGACCTTAAATTCCAATATTAACCTTGACCTAAAACACTTTCTTGATAGTTGTGACAGGATCCACAGGCATAACACCAGACACAAACATCTCTGACATTCCTCGTATTCGACTAAACCTTTACAAAAATTCAATGTATTTCAAAGGACCTAAAATCTGGAACACCCTCACTGAAAACTCTAGAACTGCACACACATTCATCACTTTCAAAACTACAGTTAGAAAACATCTTATCTTCCTGATCCACCCTGACAACTAACTACATGATAACCACCTGGTGGTTCACAATTACACTCACTCACCCACTGACTATAAACCCAGAAATACTAATCTTAATCTTAAAATAATAAATCTTAACTAGTCATAAGTTTGCCTATGATACTCCAATATAGACACTTTGTATTGTGCCAAAACAAAAGCATTCACATTGCTAAACTCACAAATTATGATGTAGTCACTTAGCCTTAATACCTTAATCTGTAAGGATTTAATGTTAAGAATTAATCTAAATCTGTTCGAAATGCCTAGCCATGCTAGGTGTCCTAGTGGCCCCCTCTGTAATTAGTATTTTATAACATGTAAACCATACAATACCCAAAACCTGTAAACCCCACATTGTAACCCTTATAGAGAATAAACTTGAATTGAACTGAATTTAATAAATCCATCCGCTGACACATCAAGTCCCAAGTACAGTGGACCCCCGGTTAACGACATTTTTTCACTCCAGAAGTACATGTATGTTCAGGTGCCAGTACTGACCGAATTTGTTCCCATAAGAAATATTGTGAAGTAGATTAGTCCATTTCAGACCCCCAAACATACACGTACAAACGCACTTACATAAATACACTTACATAATTGGTCACATTCGGAGGTAATCGTTATGCGGGGGTCCACTGTACATGTATCTGAAAACATTCACTTCTTCCATACTCCTCCCCAATTTGATATCTAATTTTTCTTTATCTAAATCATTTGATATCCTCATCACCTTACTCTTTTCTATGTTCACTTTCAACTTTCTACCTTTACACACACTCCCAAACTCATCCACTAACCTACGCAATTTTTCTTTAGAATCTCCCATAAGCACAGTATCATCAGCAAAAAGCAACTGTCAATTCCCATTTTGTATTTGATTCCCCATAATTTAATCCCACCCCACTCCTGAAAACCCTAGCATTTACTTCTTTTACAACCCCATCTATAAATATATTAAACAACCATGGTGACATTACACATCCCTGTCTAAGACCTACTTTCACTGGGAAGTAGTCTCCCTCTCTTCTACACACCCTAACCTGAGCCTCACTATCCTCATAAAAACTCTTTACAGCATTCCATATACTTGCAACATCTGCCACATTGCTCCATTATCATATGCCTTTTCTAAATCCATAAATGCAATAAAAACTTCTCTACCATTATCTAAATACTGTTCACATATATACTTCAATGTAAACACTTGATCTACACATCCCCTACCCACTCTGAAACCACCTTGCTCATCTGCAATCCTACATTCTGTCTTACCTCTAATTCTTTCAATTATAACCCTACCGTACACTTTTCCTGGTATACTCGGTAAACTTATTCCCCTATAATTTTTACAATCTCTTTTGTCCCCCTTCCCTTTATATAAAGGGACTATACATGCTCTCTGCCAATCCCTAGGTACATTCCCCTCTTTCATCCATTTATTAAACAAAAATACCAACCACTTCAGCGCTATACATGTATCTCCCCCTGCTTTTAACATTTCTGTCATGATCCCGTCAGTTCCAGCTGCTTTACCCCCTTTCATTTGACGTAATGCCTCATGTACCTCCCCCACACTTACATTCTGCTCTTCTTCACTCCTAAAAGATGGTATACCTCCCTGGCCAGTGCATGAAATTACCGCTTCCCTTTCTTCGTCGACATTTAAAAGTTCCTCAAAATATTCTCACCATCTACCCAAAACCTCCATCTCCCCATCTACTAACTCCCCTACTCTATTTTTAACTGACAAATTCATTCGTTCTCTAGGCTTTCTTAACTTGTTTAACTCACTCCAAAATTTTTTCTTATTTTCATTAAAATTTCTTGACAGTGCCTCTCCCACTATCATCTGCTCTCCTTTTGCATTCTCTCACCACTCTCTTTACCTTTCTTTTACTCTCCATATACTCTACTCTACTCTTCTTATAACACTTCTGCTTTGTAAAAACCTCTCATAAGCTAACTTTTTCTCTTTTATCACACTCTTTACTTCATCATTCCACCAATCGCTCCTCTTTCCTCCTGCACCCACCCTCCCAAAAACACAAACTTCTCCCCCCCATTCTAATACTGCATTTTTAAAACTATTCCAACCCTCTTCAACCCCCCCCCCACTACTCATACTTGCACCAGCCCACCTTTCTGCCAATAGTTGCTTATATTTCACCTGAACTTCCTCCTCCCTTAGTTTATACACTTTCATCTCCCTCTTGTTTGTTGTTGCCATTTTCCTCTTTTCCCATCTACCTCTTACTCTAACTGTAGCTACAACTAAATAATGATCCGATATACCAGTTGCCCCTCTATAAACGTGTACATCCTGGAGCCTACCCATCAACCTTTTATCCACCAATACATAATCTAACAAACTACTTTCATTACATGCTATATCATACCTTGTATATTTATTTATCCTCTTCTTCATAAAATATGTATTACTTATTACCAAACCTCTTTCTACACATTGCTCAATTAAAGGCTCCCCATTTTCATTTACCCCTGGCACCCCAAATTTACCTACTACTCCCTCCACAACATTTTTGCCCACTTTAGCATTGAAATCCTCAACCACCATTACTCTCACACTTGGTTCAAAACTCCCCACGCAGTCACTCAACATTTCCCAAAATCTCTCTCTCTCTACACTTCTCTCTTCTCCAGATGCATATTTTATTATTTTTTTTATTATCACACCGGCCGATTCCCACCAAGGCAGGGTGGCCCGAAAAAGAAAAACTTTCACCATCATTCACTCCATCACTGTCTTGCCAGAAGGGTGCTTTACACTACAGTTTTTAAACTGCAACATTAACACCCCTCCTTCAGAGTGCAGGCACTGTACTTCCCATCTCCAGGACTCAAGTCCGGCCTGCCGGTTTCCCTGAATCCCTTCATAAATGTTACTTTGCTCACACTCCAACAGCACGTCAAGTATTAAAAACCATTTGTCTCCATTCACTCCTATCAAACACGCTCACGTATGCCTGCTGGAAGTCCAAGCCCCTCGCACACAAAACCTCCTTTACCCCCTCCCTCCAACCCTTCCTAGGCCGACCCCTACCCCGCCTTCCTTCCACTACAGACTGATACACTCTTGAAGTCATTCTGTTTCGCTCCATTCTCTCTACATGTCCGAACCACCTCAACAACCCTTCCTCAGCCCTCTGGACAACAGTTTTGGTAATCCCGCACCTCCTCCTAACTTCCAAACTACGAATTCTCTGCATTATATTCACACCACACATTGCCCTCAGACATGACATCTCCACTGCCTCCAGCCTTCTCCTCGCTGCAACATTCATCACCCACGCTTCACACCCATATAAGAGCGTTGGTAAAACTATACTCTCATACATTCCCCTCTTTGCCTCCAAGGACAAAGTTCTTTGTTTCCACAGACTCCTAAGTGCACCACTCACTCTTTTTCCCTCATCAATTCTATGATTCACCTCATCTTTCATAGACCCATCCGCTGACACGTCCACTCCCAAATATCTGAATACGTTCACCTCCTCCATACTCTCTCCCTCCAATCTGATATTCAATCTTTCATCACCTAATCTTTTTGTTATCCTCATAACCTTACTCTTTCCTGTATTCACCTTTAATTTTCTTCTTTTGCACACCCTACCAAATTCATCCACCAATCTCTGCAACTTCTCTTCAGAATCTCCCAAGAGCACAGTGTCATCAGCAAAGAGCAGCTGTGACAACTCCCACTTTGTGTGTGATTCTTTATCTTTTAACTCCACGCCTCTTGCCAAAACCCTCGCATTTACTTCTCTTACAACCCCATCTATAAATATATTAAACAACCACGGTGACATCACACATCCTTGTCTAAGGCCTACTTTTACTGGGAAAAAATTTCCCTCTTTCCTACATACTCTAACTTGAGCCTCACTATCCTCGTAAAAACTCTTCACTGCTTTCAGTAACCTACCTCCTACACCATACACTTGCAACATCTGCCACATTGCCCCCCTATCCACCCTGTCATACGCCTTTTCCAAATCCATAAATGCCACAAAGACCTCTTTAGCCTTATCTAAATACTGTTCACTTATATGTTTCACTGTAAACACCTGGTCCACACACCCCCTACCTTTCCTAAAGCCTCCTTGTTCATCTGCTATCCTATTCTCCGTCTTACTCTTAATTCTTTCAATTATAACTCTACCATACACTTTACCAGGTACACTCAACAGACTTATCCCCCTATAATTTTTGCACTCTCTTTTATCCCCTTTGCCTTTATACAAAGGAACTATGCATGCTCTCTGCCAATCCCTAGGTACCTTACCCTCTTCCATACATTTATTAAATAATTGCACCAACCACTCCAAAACTATATCCCCACCTGCTTTTAACATTTCTATCTTTATCCCATCAATCCCGGCTGCCTTACCCCCTTTCATTTTACCTACTGCCTCACGAACTTCCCCCACACTCACAACTGGCTCTTCCTCACTCCTACAAGATGTTATTCCTCCTTGCCCTATACACGAAATCACAGCTTCCCTATCTTCATCAACATTTAACAATTCCTCAAAATATTCCTTCCATCTTCCCAATACCTCTAACTCTCCATTTAATAACTCTCCTCTCCTATTTTTAACTGACAAATCCATTTGTTCTCTAGGCTTTCTTAACTTGTTAATCTCACTCCAAAACTTTTTCTTATTTTCAACAAAATTTGTTGATAACATCTCACCCACTCTCTCATTTGCTCTCTTTTTACATTGCTTCACCACTCTCTTAACTTCTCTCTTTTTCTCCATATACTCTTCCCTCCTTGCATCACTTCTACTTTGTAAAAACTTCTCATATGCTAACTTTTTCTCCCTTACTACTCTCTTTACATCATCATTCCACCAATCGCTCCTCTTCCCTCCTGCACCCACTTTCCTGTAACCACAAACTTCTGCTGAACACTCTAACACTACATTTTTAAACCTACCCCATACCTCTTCGACCCCATTGCCTATGCTCTCATTAGCCCATCTATCCTCCAATAGCTGTTTATATCTTACCCTAACTGCCTCCTCTTTTAGTTTATAAACCTTCACCTCTCTCTTCCCTGATGCTTCTATTCTCCTTGTATCCCATCTACCTTTTACTCTCAGTATAGCTACAACTAGAAAGTGATCTGATATATCTGTGGCCCCTCTATAAACATGTACATCCTGAAGTCTACTCAACAGTCTTTTATCTACCAATACATAATCCAACAAACTACTGTCATTTCGCCCTACATCATATCGTGTATACTTATTTATCCTCTTTTTCTTAAAATATGTATTACCTATAACTAAACCCCTTTCTATACAAAGTTCAATCAAAGGGCTCCCATTATCATTTACACCTGGCACCCCAAACTTACCTACCACACCCTCTCTAAAAGTTTCTCCTACTTTAGCATTCAAGTCCCCTACCACAATTACTCTCTCACTTGGTTCAAAGGCTCCTATACATTCACTTAACATCTCCCAAAATCTCTCTCTCTCCTCTGCATTCCTCTCTTCTCCAGGTGCATACACGCTTATTATGACCCACTTCTCGCATCCAACCTTTACTTTAATCCACATAATTCTTGAATTTACACATTCATATTCTCTTTTCTCCTTCCATAACTGATCATTTAACATTACTGCTACCCCTTCCTTTGCTCTAACTCTCTCAGATACTCCAGATTTAATCCCATTTATTTCCCCCCACTGAAACTCTCCTACCCCCTTCAGCTTTGTTTCGCTTAGGGCCAGGACATCCAACTTCTTTTCATTCATAACATCAGCAATCATCTGTTTCTTGTCATCCGCACTACATCCACGCACATTTAAGCAACCCAGTTTTATAAAGTTTTTCTTCTTCTCTTTTTTAGTAATTGTATACAGGAGAAGGGGTTACTAGCCCATTGCTCCCGGCATTTTAGTCGCCTCATACGACACGCATGGCTTACGGAGGAAAGATTCTTTTCCACTTCCCCATGGACAATAGAAGAAATAAAAAAGAACAAGAGCTATTTAGAAAAAAGAGAAAAACCTAGATGTATGTATATATATATATGCATGTGCGTGTCTGTGAAGTGTGACCAAAGTGTAAGTAGGAGTAGCAAGATATCCCTGTTATCTTAGCGTGTTTATGAGACAGAAAAAGAAACCAGCAATCCTACCATCATGCAAAACAGTTACAGGTTTTTGTTTCACAGTCATCTGGCAGGACGGTAGTACTTCCCTGGGTGGTTGCTGTCTACCAACCTACTACCAAAATCTCTCTCTCTCTCTACACTTCTCTCTTCTCCAGATGCATATATGCTTACTATAACCCACCTTTCACATCCAACCTTTATTTTACTCCACATAATCCTTGAATTAATACATTTGTATTCCCTCTTTTCTTGCCATAACTTATCCTTCAACATTATTGCTACTCCTCCTTTAGCTCTAACTATTTGAAACCCCTGACCTAATCCCAGGAATTAATAAAGGGGATGTAAATAGCGTGCTAAAAATATCTAACAGACAGGACTCGCAGCAATGGTTTTAAATTTGAAAAAGTTTAGATTCGGGAAGGATATAAGAAAGGACTGGTTTGGTAATAGAGTTGTGGATGAGTGGAACAAACTCCTGAGTACTGTCATAGAAGCTAAGACATTGTGTAGTTTTAAAAATAGGGTGGATAAATACAGTGGACCCCCGCCTTATGAACGCATTGTGTTACGTTAAATCCGCCATACAAAGCATTTGAATGCAAAAATTTTGCCTCATCTCATGATAAAAAACTCGCCCTACGTGATTCGTCCGGGACGCGTCTCACGTGTGGCCTCAGCACCAGTGTTTACAAGCCAGCCAGTGCGATCGCATCTACGCATACATTCAGTACATTTCACATTATCCCGTGTTTTAAGTGCTTGTAACCGCAAAATAAGTCACCAAGAAAGCTTCTAGTGCCATCCCTGTGGTAAAATGGGCGAGAATTAGTATGGAATTAAAAAGAGAGATTAAGGAAATGTGTGCAAAGTGGGTTGAACTGCAAACCTTTACGGATAAAAATCACCAACACAGCTACTGCAAGCCGTGTTGGCAATCTGTACAATGACAATGTTATGGCCCATTTTAGGAAGGTCTTCAAGGAACGGGAGGTACAGAGCTCTATGGACAGATTTGTTGTGCGACAGAGGTCCAGTGACTCAAGCTGGTCCTAGTGGCATTAGAAGAAGAAGGGAAGTAACCCCGGAAAAGGACTTGCTACCTCAAGTCCTAATGGAAGCGGATTCCCCTTCTAAACAATAACTTCCACACTCTCCCCTCCTCCCATCCCATCAATCATCACCAGATCTTCAATTAAGATAAGTGTCATGCATTCTATTCTTAGTAGAATAGTAATTGTGCATGTCTTCTTCAGTTTGTGTGTATTAAAATTAATATTTCATGTGGTAAAAAAATTTTTTTTTCACTTTGGGGTGTCAGGAACGGATTAATTTAATTTCCATTATTTCTTATGAGGAAAATTAATTCAGTTAACGATAATTTCAGCTTACGATGAGCTCTCAGGAACAGATTAGTATCGTAAGGCAGGGGTCCACTGTACATGAGTGGGTGTGGGTGAGTGAGAGTTGGACCTAACTAGCTTGTGCTACTAGGTCGGATGCTGTGCTCCTCCTTTAAGTGATGTGACTGACCTGACTAGGTCAAGGCATTGGCTTAAGCCAGTGGGAGCATTGGACTTGCCTCCCATAGGCCAGTAGGCATGTTGCAGTGTTCCTTCTATCTTATGTTCTTATAAACACGCAATGTTTATGTGCTATCGAGTGGAGAGTCAGGTGGAGAGAGAGTAAACATTATGTTTTATCTGATTCAGCATTAGAGAAAACTGAATCTGGTGTCTCGCCCAGTAACCACCCTTAATAGTACATAAGGCTTTTGTTTACAATTCTCGGCATGAATTATTCATTACCTCTCCCTATGTTTATGATGACATCTAAAGGTAGTTGTTAGAAATGATTAAACTCGGTGAACATGGTAATAATATGGATGTGTAGTGTAGCCTAGGGGGTGCTACATATGTGTACTGTTCCTACAACTACCACTTCCTACACTGACTTCCTACAAATAAATACTACTCACCTCTTGCCCTACATTAAGACTACAAATATTTTAAGGTAAGTAATGAATGTACTCATTGTTTTCTGTATGTAAAACTATAGTCAATCTTTAAATAATATATTTTTGGCTAATATTTTTGGATGTATGAAATGGATTAATTGGCTTTACATTAATTCTTATGGGAAATATTATTTCGGTTTTCCTGGAGTTTACCTGGAGAGAGTCCCGGGGGTCAACGCCCCCACGGCCCGGTCTGTGACCAGGCCTCCTGGTGGATCAGAGCCTGATCAACCAGGCTGTTACTGCTGGCTGCACGCAAACCAATGTACGAACCACAGCCCGGCTGATCAGGAACCGACTTTAGGTGCTTGTCCAGTGCCAGCTTGAAGACTGCCAGGGGTCTGTTGGTAATCCCCCTTATGTATGCTGGGAGGCACTTGAACAGTCTCGGGCCCCTGACACTTATTGTATGGTCTCTTAACGTGCTAGTGACACCCCTGCTTTTCATTGGGGGGATGTTGCATCGTCTGCCACGTCTTTTGCTTTCGTAGTGAGTGATTTTCGTGTGCAAGTTCGGTACTGGTCCCTCGAGGATTTTCCAGGTGTATATAATCATGTATCTCTCCCGCCTGCGTTCCAGGGAATACAGGTTCAGGAACCTCAAGCGCTCCCAGTAATTGAGGTGTTTTATCTCCGTTATGCGCGCCGTGAAGGTTCTCTGTACATTTTCTAGGTCAGCAATTTCACCTGCCTTGAAAGGTGCTGTTAGTGTGCAGCAATATTCCAGCCTAGATAGAACAAGTGACCTGAAGAGTGTCATCATGGGCTTGGCATCCCTCGTTTTGAAGGTTCTCATTATCCATCCTGTCATTTTTCTAGCAGATGCGATCGATACAGTGTTATGGTCCTTGAAGGTGAGATCCTCTGACATGATCACTCCCAGGTCTTTGACGTTGGCATTTCGCTCTATTTTGTGGCCAGAATTTGTTTTGTATTCTGATGAAGATTTAATTTCCTCGTGTTTACCATATCTGAGAATTGAAATTTCTCATCGTTGAACTTCATATTGTTTTCTGCAGCCCACTGAAAGATTTGGTTGATGTCTGCCTGGAGCCTTGCAGTGTCTGCAACGGAAGACACTGTCATGCAGATTCGGGTGCCATCTGCAAAGGAAGACACGGTGCTGTGGCTGACATCCTTGTCTAGGTCAGATATGAGGATGAGGAACAAGATGGGAGCGAGTACTGTGCCTTGTGGAACAGAGCTTTTCACCGTGCCTGCCTCGGACTTTACTCTGTTGACTACTACTCTCTGTGTTCTGTTAGTGAGGAAATTATAGATCCATCGACCGACTTTTCCTGTTATTCCTTTAGCACGCATTTTGTGCGCTATTATGCCATGGTCACACTTGTCGAAGGCTTTTGCAAAGTCTGTATATATTACATCTGCATTCTTTTTGTCTTCTAGTGCATCTAGGACCTTGTCGTAGTGATCCAATAGTTGAGACAGACAGGAGCGACCTGTTCTAAACCCATGTTGCCCTGGGTTGTGTAACTGATGGGTTTCTAGATGGGTGGTGATCTTGCTTCTTAGGACTCTTTCAAAGATTTTTTATGATATGGGATGTTAGTGCTATCGGTCTGTAGTTCTTTGCTGTTGCTTTACTGCCCCCTTTGTGGAGTGGGGCTATGTCTGTTGTTTTTAGTAACTGTGGGACGACCCCTGTGTCCATGCTCCCTCTCCATAGGATGGTAAAGGCTCGTGATAGGGGCTTCTTGCAGTTCTTGATGAACACGGAGTTCCATGAGTCTGGCCCTGGGGCAGAGTGCATGGGCATGTCATTTATCGCCTGTTCGAAGTCATTTGGCATCAGGATAACATCAGATAGGCTTGTGTTAACCAAATTCTGTGGCTCTCTCATAAAAAATTCATTTTGATCTTTGACTCTCAGTCTGGTTAGTGGCTTGCTAAAAACTGAGTCATATTGGGACTTGAGTAGCTCACTCATTTCCTTGCTGTCATCTGTGTAGGACCCATCTTGTTTAAGTAAGGGCCCAATACTGGACGTTGTTCTCGACTTTGATTTGGCATAGGAGAAGAAATACTTTGGGTTTCTTTCGATTTCATTTATGGCTTTTAGTTCTTCCCGCGATTCCTGACTCCTATAAGATTCCTTTAGCTTAAGTTCGATGTTTGCTATTTCTCTGACCAGTGTCTCCCTACGCATTTCAGATAGATTGACCTCTTTTAGCCGCTCTGTTATTCTTTTCCATCGCCTGTAAAGGGAGCGCCTGTCTCTTTCTATTTTACATCTTCTACTCCTTTTTTTTAGAGGAATAAGTCTTGTGCATACATCGAGTGCCACCAAGTTAATCGTTCTAAGCATAAGTTGGGGTTTGTGTTGCTTAGTATATCTTACCAGCTTATATCGGTTAGGACTTGGTTTACTTGGTCCCACTTTATGTTTTTGTTATTGAAGTTGAATTTGGTGAATGCTCCCTCGTGACTAATCTCATTTTGTCGGTCTGGGGCTCTGCGCATACATGTCTGAACCTCAATTATGTTGTGATCTGAGTATATTGTATTTGATATGGTGACATTTCTTATCAGTTCATCATTGTTAGTGAAGATGAGGTCTAGTGTATTCTCCATTCTAGTAGGCTCTATTATTTGCTGGTTTAAATTGAATTTTGTGCAGAGATTTAAAAGCTCGTGCGAGTGTGAGTTTTCATCAGAGCTGCCTCCTTCTGGAATGGATTATGACCGATAACCAAGGGTCCACTGTATACTGCCTAAAACACGTGGTCTATTTACATGATAGTTCATGTAGCTGAGGAAGAGGAAGGTTAGGTTAGGTAAGATTTATCAGGAAATAGAGCAATTGTGACCTGAAGGAGGTCTTAGTCAGTTGATGGCCTACCACTAGAGCTTTCAGTCATCTGGCCAAGTCCTTTCGTTGGTTTACCAGTCCACCTTGTTAAAAATTAAGGTTATAAATATAACACTAGATTTAGAGAAAGGTGTTTATTAACTTCTGTTCTATGGAAACATTCATTACTGATGTAGCCTACCAGGCCTAATGCTTATGGCCTCTGTTGTGATGTAAGGTTATTTCTGTTTGAATCTCTTGGTTATCAAAAGGAAGCCCTGAGATATCAGAGATGGGGTAAGGCTGAATCTGCAGCTGTAGCATAGGCCTCATGCTTGTATGGGACCTGGGAGTGCATCAAGCTGGCTTAGATGTCTCTTAAACCACAAGATAATAAGTATATCTTGCTACTTTTACTTACACTTAGGTCACACTATATATGTATATACGTTTATATATTTTTTCAACACAACGGCCATCTCCCACTGAGGCAGGGTGACCCAACAGAGAAAAACACTTTCACCATAATTCAATACTTTCACCGTCATTCACACAATATTTGTCTTTGCAGAGGCGCCCAGATACGACAGTTGTGATGTGACTCCAAACAGCCAATATGTATCTCAAATCCCTCCTTTACAGAGCAGGCATTGTACTTCCCACCCCCCAGGACTCAAGTCCAACTAACTGGTTTCTCTAAATTTCCTACATTTAATAAGTACACAAAAAGCCATTAGCACCTCCCTAGTAATGCATTGGTAAAGCTGCTTTTCTCACACTCTCTCTGTCTGTCTGTCTTGTCAATCATATACTCAAGCTTTTGTAAATACCTGGAGGAAGATAGTGGCAAGAATAACAACTAATGTAGTTGTAACAAATATTTTGCGAGGCTTTAATTTCTTGTCCAGCATGTTCACCAAGG
The DNA here is from genome assembly GCF_038502225.1 of Cherax quadricarinatus. Taxonomy (NCBI): domain Eukaryota; kingdom Metazoa; phylum Arthropoda; class Malacostraca; order Decapoda; family Parastacidae; genus Cherax; species Cherax quadricarinatus. The sequence goes on from NC_091296.1 coordinate 13,473,933, forward strand.
AGAATGCTACAGCCCCCCGGAGGCCACCATATGCAGTGATGAACTGCTCTTCTTTACCAATCTTTTTCACACGGTAGTTGTTCATTATTCCTGTTAGCACGAACACCACTGGAAAAAGGTGGAAAATTAAAAAAAAAAAAAAAAATCTTGATTAAATAGATTATTAGGGTTTAGTTAGGTATTATTAGGCTTTAAGTAGGTATGGAAAATATTGGAAAATTAAGAAAGCATTTCTGGAACCAACAGATTATTATTAGGTTTTAGTTAGATACTAAAGAGAAATAGAAAATGCTTTGATAAAGCTCTAATAATAAGAGAATGCATTAATATTGCCCAAAATATTACTACTAGCGGAAAATATCATATCAGAACAATATCAACAACAAAGTTCTCTGGGTACTATAGCCTGCAAAGGGAATAAAAAAATATTTGCTCTAACTTTTGGAAAATATCACACATCAGAATATGAAAAATATCTCTTTATATATTCAAAGCAGCAATGAAGTTTTCTGGGTGCTATAGTTAGTAATGGAAAAAAAAAAAATTTCTCACTTTGATTTAAACTACTGTCCATCCTTACTCACCAATAAATCTATAGATGAAACACAATACGATACTCCAGAGGACAAAACCAGTGTGCCAGACATGGTCGTCGCTCACAAGCACCATCCCCAAGAACATGAAAATGATCGTGTCGCACGTTGCACTAGACACAATGGTGCAATGAAGGAATGAATCAAAAATAGGAAGTATTACACAGTAAGTTGCACAACCATCAGAAATTAAAAAGAATTATTATTTAACCCTCTGACTGTTGCAAGCCCATTTCTGAAACCGTCTTCCTATGTTGAAAAATATTCAAAAAATAAAAAAAATTATTTTTTCTTAGCAAAATGTTAGGATTAATTTGCCGAGAGTTTTAAGCCTAAAAAAAATTTTGAGATCAGTACTTACCGAGATATAGAGGCATAAAGTTGGCAGAAAATGAGCTGCATATGGCAACAGCGGTGAATGCTGCTCACCCAGTAAACTTTTTTTTTTACTCCCATTCAAGGTTTTTTGTTTTTTCCCACTACTTTATTTTTTCATGTAACTTAAATGGCCTGTGAGACCAAAGTAAAGTGCAATGTACATATATATGTACAGGTACCATCCGACTTACGACCGAGTTCGGTTACGAGAAACTGGTCGGAGAAACCTGTCGTAAGTCGAAATGGACGTAAGTCGAACTTTACTACTGAATATCAACGTCACATTTTTGTAATGACTTAATTTTATTGTTTTATTTTGGTATTTCATGTTTTACTTTACTTTTTATGCTGTTAGTACTGTATTTTATACTGTAAGGTTTAGGATAAACACTGCAACACAAACAGTTGTTTATTTCCCAGAAATTTGGCATAAAAAACACGGTCCTAAGTTGAGTGGTCGTATGTCGAGCAGGTTGTAAGTCAGATGGTAGGTGTACACTCGTCATATACAACACAATAAGAGCACAAACATAATTATCAATATATTGTTAACAAAACTTGTTTACACAAACAATATAAAAAATATTTATTACTATTGTTCTATAATATACAGTGGAACCTCTACTTATGAGTGCATCCACGTGCGAATTTTCCAGATACGAGCAGTCACTCGGTTGATTTTTTGCTTCCAGACGTGAGCGAAATTTCCAGATGCGAGCAGGCCTCAAGGGAGGTTCCTTGATGCTGGTGAGGGGCTCCTGCTCTTGATCTAGAGAATTGGATCTCAGTTGTTTGTTGGATTATTTTATTGAAACTTGGGCAATGTATGATGGAAAGCTGCTTCTGAATGTACACCAAAAATGAAAGAAATCGGACCATAAATAATGGAGTTCACTTCTCAGCCATCAGCCTCCCTTAGCGGTACATTTTTGTATGTTTTTTATGGTTGTATTCTCATTTTTTGGTCTCATTTGATAGAATGGAAGATATACTACAGAAATAGATATGATTTTGATTGATTTCACAACAAAAAGTACCTTGAAATTGAGCTCAAAGTAGCAGAAATGTTTGATTCTTTGGCCATGTTCAAGAGTAAACAAATGACGTCAATGTCCAATATCTGTATGATTGGCACTGCCCCTCAACCTTCACATATTGGAAAGCTCTTCAACATGCTAGCAAAAGTGGGAGCAGACATCATGAGGTAGCAGTGACAGACAACATGAAGCAGCAGTGGCAGACATCATGAAGTAGCAGTGGCAGACATGAGGTAGCAGTGGCAGACAACATGAAGCAGCTTTGGCAGACCTTGTTGTACCCTATACTTGAAGTGAGTTTCCGAATGACACCATGAGATGACAGTTCACTCCACTCGCAGTGGAGGGAATTCTCGTGTTTCTTACATTTTGTGCAGTTATTTTGCAAAATTTCTTGTTTCTAACCATGGGTCCTAAGAAAGCAAGTGCAAAGCACAGTGCTGAGAAGAATAAGAGGATGATGTCCATGGAATTAAAGCAGGAAATCATAGATAAACAAACTAGGTGGAGGGTTAAGGACTTGGTCAGGCAGTACCAGCGTACTACTTTATGATATGTAAAATACTAAAGCAGAAGGAGTCAGTGACAATGTGTAGCAATTATAAGTTGCACTGTCTGACTGTTTTGGGTTATCCTAGGTTCTCTACACAAGTAGTCAGGAGCAGGAATAGCCACTTTGGTGACCCTATAAACCCCAACAACAATGGCTGCTGTCACCACCATTAGCCACATACGTAATGACATGTATTTTATTCATTCTAGTAGTATATACATCATGTTTCTATGGTATTAATATTGTTTATTATGTCATATTAGATGAATTGTGATAGATGAATAAGCTATAGAGTTGATATTAGGGAAATTATTGAAGTACTTTATAGTGCCTGGAATTCTACTGGAACAAATTAATTCCATTTTAATTAATTTAAATGAGGAAATTTGACTCTGCAAATGAGCAAATGCAGATGCAAGCAAGGTCACGGAAAGGATTAAACTCGTAAGTAGAGATTCCACTGTATGTACAAATGTCCAGTCACTGGACATGTTCCTAGAAGTGCTGCAGCTTGTGGAACTCTTTGAAACATGGTTTCATACACAATGGTGATTTACACTCCTTACACATAAAACGAGTGTGTGTTGTTGTGGGAGTTTTTTGTATGTGCACAGACAAAACACCTCATGTGAGCAGTTTTCTTCAAAGTAGTAGCAGGCAGTTGTGTTAAGTAGTTATCCTAGGTAAATGGTCACGTGTCATCATTCCTTCCTTCCTACCTTTCCTTCTTTTTCTTTCTTTCTTTCGTCCTTCAGTCTTTCCTTTCTTCCTTCTGGTTTCTATAATATATATACAGTGGAACCTCGGCTTACGAATTTAATCCGTTCTGTGACCTTGTTCGTATCCTGAGTTGTTCGTATGCTGAGTCAATTTTCCTCATTTAAATTAATTGCAGGCAATTAATTTGTTGCAGCCTCTCAGGGGGCATGACAAAATAATGCTAATATCAACTGTACGGCTTAGTTATCTATCACATTTCATCTAATATGACATAAACAATATTAATAACAGAAACATGATACATACTCTAGAATGAATAAAACAGGCCAAAATATGGCAAGTGATGGTGATGCTGGCAGTGGCAGAAAGCATCTGCCATTTACTCTCCCACTCTAGTATCTTCCCGGCCCGGTGGCCTGGTGGCTAAAGCTCCCGCTTCACACACGGAGGGCCCGGGTTCGATTCCCGGCGGGTGGAAACATTTCGACACGTTTCCTTACACCTGTTGTCCTGTTCACCTAGCAGCAAATAGGTACCTGGGTGTTAGTCGACTGGTGTGGGTCGCATCCTGGGGGACAAGATTAAGGACTCCAATGGAAATAAGTTAGACAGTCCTCGATGACGCACTGACTTTCTTGGGTTATCCTGGGTGGCTAACCCTCCGGGGTTAAAAATCCGAACGAAATCTTATCTTATCTTATCTTATCTTAACCCCACACCTAGCTTGTGTTTATCTATGATTAGTGGTGAGGTTGTCACATATGTAACCACAGGTGTGGTCAAGACAGATGTATATATAGGTGAAGACATGATCACTGTGGCCACTGTGGTGGTGGTAGCAGCGGCAGCGGCCACAGTGGTGTTGGCACAGGGGTGGCCACAGTGGTGGCAGTGGCAGCCAGTTGCCCCACTATGCTGTTGCCTTCTTCGTTTCTCTAGCTTTTTTCATAGTTTCTAATCACTTCTTGCTGATTATACGCAAATACTGTCTCTTTGGGTGAGGCATTGTGTAAGAAATTTGTACAATATAAGACAAAATTACGCATCCCCAAGGGTCTGCTGCGATCACTCAGATCGGCATACCTCTTCCTTTTGACTCTTGGTTTTCACTGAGATAGCCATGGTCGTAGCAGCTGTACCTACAGCCATCCAGAGGGCTACCAATTTCTATTTTGAAGCATTTGGCACAAAAATATGAAAAAAAAAAAAGTCTAAAACTGACAACATATTATTACTATTAGCATATTGTATTATTATTATTCTTAGTATGTATTATTATTACATACATATCATAATTATTATTATTATTATTATTAATTTAGGGAACTGGAGCACAGATCCAATTCCATAGGTCAAGAACCCATCACCACATGCATACTAATAATAATTATTATAACAATATTAATAATATAATGTAATAATAATAATACAATGTAATATAATAATAATAATAATAATAATAATAATAATAATAATAATAATAATAACAACAACAGTAAGGAGAAACTTCAAAAGGCTGCCAGTAGTTGGCACCACCATCAGCAAAACATTGGTAACCACTACTAGTACACTTTTCACCTTTCTAAACTTAAGTAGTCTATAAGTATTGGGTTAAGTCTGCCTGAAATGCCTCGGCATGATAGTGGCTTTCTTTGCTCCAATCATATGATGTGTAAACACATTGTAACTCTTTGCAAAGAAATAATTTTTTTTTTTTTCCAACAAGTCGGCCGTCTCCCACCGAGGCAGGGTGACCCAAAAAGAAAGAAAATTCCCAAAAAGAAAATACTTTCATCATCATTCAACACTTTCACCTCACTCACACATAATCACTATTTTTGCAGAGGTGCTCAGAACACAACAGTTAAGAAGCATATACGTATAAAGATACACAACATATCCCTCCAAACTGCCAATATCCCAAACTCCTCCTTTAAAGTGCAGGCATTGTACTTCCCATTTCCAGGACTCAAGTCCGACTATATAAAAATAACCAGTTTCCCTGAATCCCTTCACTAAATATTACCCTGCTCACACTCCAACAGATCGTCAGGTCCCAAATACCATTAGTCTCCATTCACTCCTATCGAACACGCTCATGCACGCCTGCTGGAAGTCCAAGCCCCTCGCCCACAAAACCTCCCTTACCCCTTCCTTCCAACCTTTTCGAGGACGACCCCTACCCCGCCTTCCTTCTCCTACAGATTTAAATGCTCTCCATGTCATTCTACTTTGATCCATTCTCTCTAAATGACCAAACCACCCCAACAACCCCTCTTCTGCCCTCTGACTAATACTTTTATTAACTCCACACCTTCTCCTAATTTCCACACTCTGAATTTTCTGCATAATATTTACACCACACATTGCCCTTAGACAGGGCATCTCCACTGCCTCCAACCGCCTCCTCACTGCTGCATTCACAACCCAAGCTTCACACCCATATAAGAGTGTTGGTACTACAATACTTTCATACATTCCCTTCTTTGCCTCCATAGATAACGTTTTGTGACTCCACATATACCTCAACGCACCACTCACCTTTTTTTCCCTCATCAATTCTGTGATTAACCTCATCCTTCATAAATCCATCCGCCGACACGTCAACTCCCAAGTATCTGAAAACATTCACTTCTTCCATACTCTTAATCCCCAATCTTATATCCAATTTTTCTTTATCTATATCATTTGATACCCTCATCACCTTACTCTTTTCTATGTTCACTTTCAACTTTCTACCTTTACACACTCCCAAACTCATCCACTGACCTTTGCAATTTTTCTTTAGAATCTCCCATAAGCACAGGGAAAACTTCGCATCCTGAAGTTTCCTTCATATCCAGAAGCAAAAAAATTTTCTTTAGAATCTCACATAAGCACAGGGGGAAGTTCGCATCCTGAAGTTTCCTTCGTATCCAGAAGCAAAAAAATTGACCAAATGACGGTTCATATCCTGAAAAATCTGCATGGTGGGGTATTCGTAGGCCGAGGTTCTATTGTATATGCACATATATAATCACTGGACACTTTCATAGAACTACTATTATCTTCTGGAAGCTCGATATGTGTGTATGCGTGTGTGTGTGTGTGGGGGGGGGGTCTAAATGTGCTGAGTCAGGGTGTGGCAGCTGTCAAAAGGGCATATTATACCATCACTCACTACCCTTACTGCCTGTCAGCACCCATGGGATTCCATGCCTTCTTCCCCACCATCTGTCCTTCCTACCTACCTACCTTTCTTTCTCCTCCTTTCTCTCTCATTTCTTTCTCTCTCCTCCTTTCTTCTGGTATCCTGGGAATTGCTTTCAGTCACAAACTCCTCAAAACCATGAAATTCATCTTCAGACACTTCCATCTGTGTTAGAGCTATCACTTGGGAAGAGAAGAGGCCCAAATTTGCCAGGGAGTCATATATTTCTTACCACTAGGCATGCTGAACAAGGACTACTGAAATAGCGTTCCCACAATGCACCACTGGTTCCCCGAATTTTTTATACTGCGCACATTGACCATGGAGACCCATTCTCTCACATGTAGGCCTACCAGCTTTCTCCTGCTTGATTTGAAGCTGGTAGAATTTACACGTATTAAGACGTCGGAAACATTGGCTCATAAGACGTATATATACGGCTGAAACAGTCAAGGGGTTAAAACACTGTTCATCTCCCGAGGCAGGGTGACCCGAAAAAGAAGAAACACTTTCACCATCTTTCACACTATCACTAATTACTAATGATGAGATGTAATGAGCATAGTTCTGCTCCTCTAGCTACAAACCCATGAGCATAATTAGTTGTATGAGTGTGAATACAGTAACAATAAACTTGTAACAATCAAGGGGAAGTTTTGCCCTCATAAAATTAAATTTTACAAGAAAAATACAAAGTAAATTTGAAAATTCTTAAAAAAAAAAGAAAAAAAAAATGGGTTGGTTTGGATTCACACTTCAGAGAAATTCAAACACAAGTGTAGAAAGATTGATTTGTTATGTGAAGTTTAACATTTTGTTCATTTTATTCAGACTTCCTACAATAAATATATTCACCACTCTCTATAAGCTAAGGACAAAAATATTTTAAGGTAAGTAATATGTGTAAGTAGCCCAGGACCTAACCTGCTGTGTAAGTGAGGGCCACTTGTAATCTCTTTGCCCTCTGTCCTATCTCTTGACCTATGAAGCAGAATTTGTTAAATTTACAAATTCTATTTTTTGGCCAAATCCTAAATCATGTTTAAGAAAAACCAGAGTTACTGGTGTTCAATTTTGTTGGTTTATCTGTCCTAAAATTATTCTGGAATCTGCAAATATAAAAATACTTAGTGATTACTATCTAATAACTTGTCATCAATAAGCAGTAAAAGCAATAACTTGATGCAAGGACAGAATCTTATGCTACGTACAATCATGTATGCACAAGGCACAAGCTATGGGATTCCTTCCACTAACAAAGTTACTGGACAAAGCAGCAGACACATACAGTGGACCTCCGGTTATCGGCCGCAATCCGTTCCTGAAGGTCGGCTGATAACCGAATGAATAATTCCCATAAGAATTAACGAAAATAAAATTAATTCGTTCCCAACAAAAATATTCACAAAAAAAAAAATTTTTTTTTTACAGTTACGTAAGTATTACTTACCTTTATTGAAGGCTAATGCTGGCTTCTGGAAGGTAGGGAGGAGGAAAGAGGGAGGAGTTAGTGTTTGGAAGGAGAATCCCCCTCTATGAAGACTTTAGACAGTAATGCCTTCTCTGGGGTTACTTCCCTTCTGTCTTTTACTACCACTAGAACCAGCTTGAGAGTCACTGGACCCCTGTCTCACAAAATAACTGTCCAGAGTGCTCTGTTTCTGGCATCTCTAAGATTTCCCTGAAATGGGACAGGGTTTTGTCACAAAACATGTTGCAGATATGGCTTGTTTCAGCTTTGTCAGGGTGGTGTTTGTCTACAAAAGTTTGCACCCTGGTCCACATTGCACACACCTCTTTAATCTCTGAAGAAGGCACCTCCTTCACTCCCTTTTCCTCCTCCTCCTCTGAAGCAAGTTCCTCAGCTGCAGTCTGTTGCTGTTCAAGTTGAAGCTACTACACAGTTGAAGTTCTGGCCACAGTTTTCTCCAACCAGAGTTCAAAGTCCTGAAAGTTACTCCCTCCCAAGCCTTACCTATAAGGCTTATGCAATGGAGGATGGTGATGAGATTCCTCCAGAACTCTCTTAGGGTCAACTGAGTGTCTGAGGTCACTTCAAAGCACTTTTTAAACACTGCTTTTGTGTAGTTATTTTTGAAGTTAGAAATGACCTGCTAGTCCATGGGCTGGAGGAGAGGAGTGGTGTTAGGAGGCAAGAACTTCACTTTTATAAAACTGAAGTCCCTAAACACTTGGTCTTCCAAGTCTGGAGGATGTGCAGGAGCATTGTACAGTAACAGGAGGCACTTGAGTGGCAATTTATTTTCCAAGAAGTATTTTTTCACATTTGGGCCAAACACATCATTAACCCACTCTTTGAAAATTTGACTTGTGACCAATGCCTTATGATTAGCTTTCCACATCACACACAATCTATTCTTCATGGCATTGTTTTTCTTAAACACTCTGGGATTTTCTGAGTGATACACAAGTAAAGGCTTCACTTTGAAATCCCCACTAGCATTACCACACAACAAAAGAGTAAGCCTGTCTTTCAGAGACTTGTGCCCTGGCAGTGCCTTTTCCTCCTGGGTAATGTAGGTCCTCTTTGGCATTTTCTTCCAAAACAGGCCTGTTTCGTCACAATTGAAAACTTGTTGGGGTTCAAATCCTTCAGCCTTCACATAGTCCTGGAATTCGTGAACATACTGTTCAGCTGCACATTTGTCAGAACTTGCAGCCTCACCATGCCTTACAACACTGTGTATGTCACTACGCTTCTTAAATCTATCAAACCATCCTTTGCTGGCCCTAAATTCACAAACTGCAGCACTTGTTCCAGGTATTTTCTTTGCAAGATCCTCATGCAACTGCTTTGCCTTCTCACAAATAGTAGACTCCACTACACTGTCTCCCACTAATTCTTTTTCCTTAATCCACAATAATAATAACTTTTCCATCTCTTCCATTATCGGTGTCCTTTGTTTAGTTAGAAAAGCTACTCCATTTGCAACATTAGCATCTTTGATTTGTTCTTTCTTTGCCAGGATGGATGTAATTGTTGACTTATTCTTGCTGTACATCCTGGCAAGTTCCATCATCTTCATACCACTCTCAAACTTTTTGATCACTTCACGCTTAAATTCCATGGTGTTTCTCACTTTCTTTACCACAGGAACTTTACTAGGAACTTTCTTTGGAGCCATGGTTACTTATTTCACAATTGCACTGCAAGAAAAACCACTAAAAACAATGGTAAACAAGTGAAACGTTTGGATGTATGAGCAGAAGCCTCCTCAGCCACCGAGAGACAAAGCCAACCTGAAGCGCAAGCTGCCCCAGCTGGCGGATGGACGCGTCCAAAACCACCGATAACCGAGCGAACGGCCGATAACCTGGCGCCGAAAAACCCGCCGATAACCGAATTGTCCGATAACCAGGGGTCCACTGTATATAACACTTTTAAACACACTGGCCATCTCCCACCAATGCAGGGTGACCTAAAAAAGAAACACTTTCACCATCATTTACACTACAGTCTAAACAGCAAGTATCAGAAATGCTGTTTAAATATTTAAATAAAATGAAAAAAAAATGATAAACAGAAAAAGTAATGCCTTAGAATAAAAAGTAAACTTACCTGGCCATTTTGGTGAAATATTTGACACATGTGTATGACTTCTGTGAAATGTTGTTAAAGGCATAATGTGCTTGGAGGAGCCCACAAACAATGAGACTGAAAGACAGAAATATTATCTCAAGTATATAAAATATAGTTTGGCAGATTACTGGAGCATAAGTAAATACATCTCAAATCATATAATTTATTTTTCAAAGCACCGGCCGTCTCCCACTAAGGCAGTGTGACCTAAAAAAGAAATAAGAAAGCTTTTCTCTTCACATGTTTTCTCTTCCTCCGTATGCCATGTGTGTCGTAAGAGGCAACTAGAATGCCAGGAGCAAGGGGCTAATAACCCCTTCTCCTGTATACATTACTAATTTTAAAAAGATAAACTTTAGTTTTTCTTTTTAGGTCGCCCTGCCTCGTTGGAATATGGCCGAAACGTCATCGTAAGCTCCTTCCTCCTGTGTGTGGGTTATTTGTGTATTGTTCCAATCACGGTATTGTGCCTTTATGTTCTTTATACTACTGCATACATGAAGAGATGACTAGCACCTAAGGAGGGCCTCAGTGTCAGACTGAAATCTACTGAACAACTGTAATAATTGTACTTGACACAATTGTAATAACACGATTGTAAGCAATCATAACATGATTCTAAACGATTGTAATAACACTATTGTAAACAATAACATGATTGCAAACAACAGCAATAACACTATTGTAAACACTCAAAATAACACTATTGTAAAAACAAAATTGCAAAGAATTGTACTAATAAGAATCACAGATCACCAATATAACACTACTGTAAACCATCACGATAACACAATTCTAAACAACTGTAATATTGTACTATTACAGTACAGCCTCTCCTCACTTAGCAACGTACTCATTTCCCTACAACTCAAACTTCTGATGGGCTCTCTGACCAGTATGCATACCTAAATAATGTATATTAACCCCTTAACCTTTTCACTGTCAGTGCCGTATAGGTACGGCTTACGAGCCAGTGTTGGCGATGTATTAATAAGCCAAAATTCTAGAGGCTTCAAATCTAGTAGGAGAAAGCTGGTAGACCTACATGTGAGAGAATGGGTCTGTGTGGTCAGTGTGCACAGTGGTGCCAAAATTGAAAGGTTGTTGCACAAATGTTGCACATGGGTTATTATCGAGGTTTTTGATATTTCCTCGACCACTTGTGGCCACATCCACCTCAAAGCCACTAAACTCGGAGTCAACATCACTTTTCTTATAAAAGGGAAGTGTTAATGTGTGTTATGGGGCATGTAACAATATTTATTTATTTATTTAGAAATTTGAGCATACATACAGAGGTACAAAAAAAATACAGGTAAGAGCATCATGCCAAAGCCACTTATATGCATAGCATTACGGGCATGACCAGTGAATCCCAGGCACTTGCTGTGCTGTTTGCTCTAGCTGGTGCTCAATTGAACTGGTGCTCCCACAAGGTATACTAAGTGGTTCCAGATTTTTTAAAACTGCACACACCAAGTGTTAAGACCCATTCTATGCTGGCCAGGCATCTCAGGCCGATCGTGCCAAATTTGGAGGCAGGAAAAATAAAATGATGATCTATGTTTGGATGATTGCTGATGTTATGAATGAAAAGAAGTTGGATGTCCTGGCCCTAAGCGAAACAAAGCTGAAGGGGGTAGGAGAGTTTCAGTGGGGGGAAATAAATGGGATTAAATCTGGAGTATCTGAGAGAGTTAGAGCAAAGGAAGGGGTAGCAGTAATGTTAAATGATCAGTTATGGAAGGAGAAAAGAGAATATGAATGTGTAAATTCAAGAATTATGTGGATTAAAGTAAAGGTTGGATGCGAGAAGTGGGTCATAATAAGCGTGTATGCACCTGGAGAAGAGAGGAATGCAGAGGAGAGAGAGAGATTTTGGGAGATGTTAAGTGAATGTATAGGAGGCTTTGAACCAAGTGAGAGAGTAATTGTGGTAGGGGACCTGAATGCTAAAGTAGGAGAAACTTTTAGAGAGGGTGTGGTAGGTAAGTTTGGGGTGCCAGGTGTAAATGATAATGGGAGCCCTTTGATTGAACTTTGTATAGAAAGGGGTTTAGTTATAGGTAATACATATTTTAAGAAAAAGAGGATAAATAAGTATACACGATATAATGTAGGGCGAAATGACAGTAGTTTGTTGGATTATGTATTGGTAGATAAAAGACTGTTGAGTAGACTTCAGGATGTACATGTTTATAGAGGGGCCACAGATATATCAGATCACTTTCTAGTTGTAGCTACACTGAGAGTAAAAGGTAGATGGGATACAAGGAGAATAGAAGCATCAGGGAAGAGAGAGGTGAAGGTTTATAAACTAAAAGAGGAGGCAGTTAGGGTAAGATATAAACAGCTATTGGAGGATAGATGGGCTAATGAGAGCATAGGCAATGGGGTCGAAGAGGTATGGGGTAGGTTTAAAAATGTAGTGTTAGAGTCTTCAGCAGAAGTTTGTGGTTACAGGAAAGTGGGTGCAGGAGGGAAGAGGAGCGATTGGTGGAATGATGATGTAAAGAGAGTAGTAAGGGAGAAAAAGTTAGCATATGAGAAGTTTTTACAAAGTAGAAGTGATGCAAGGAGGGAAGAGTATATGGAGAAAAAGAGAGAGGTTAAGAGAGTGGTGAAGCAATGTAAAAAGAGAGCAAATGAGAGAGTGGGTGAGATGTTATCAACAAATTTTGTTGAAAATAAGAAAAAGTTTTGGAGTGAGATTAACAAGTTAAGAAAGCCTAGAGAACAAATGGATTTGTCAGTTAAAAATAGGAGAGGAGAGTTATTAAATGGAGAGTTAGAGGTATTGGGAAGATGGAAGGAATATTTTGAGGAATTGTTAAATGTTGATGAAGATAGGGAAGCTGTGATTTCGTGTATAGGGCAAGGAGGAATAACATCTTGTAGGAGTGAGGAAGAGCCAGTTGTGAGTGTGGGGGAAGTTCGTGAGGCAGTAGGTAAAATGAAAGGGGGTAAGGCAGCCGGGATTGATGGGATAAAGATAGAAATGTTAAAAGCAGGTGGGGATATAGTTTTGGAGTGGTTGGTGCAATTGTTTAATAAATGTATGGAAGAGGGTAAGGTACCTAGGGATTGGCAGAGAGCATGCATAGTTCCTTTGTATAAAGGCAAAGGGGATAAAAGAGAGTGCAAAAATTATAGGGGGATAAGTCTGTTGAGTGTACCTGGTAAAGTGTATGGTAGAGTTATAATTGAAAGAATTAAGAGTAAGACGGAGAATAGGATAGCAGATGAACAAGGAGGCTTTAGGAAAGGTAGGGGGTGTGTGGACCAGGTGTTTACAGTGAAACATATAAGTGAACAGTATTTAGATAAGGCTAAAGAGGTCTTTGTGGCATTTATGGATTTGGAAAAGGCGTATGACAGGGTGGATAGGGGGGCAATGTGGCAGATGTTGCAAGTGTATGGTGTAGGAGGTAGGTTACTGAAAGCAGTGAAGAGTTTTTACGAGGATAGTGAGGCTCAAGTTAGAGTATGTAGGAAAGAGGGAAATTTTTTCCCAGTAAAAGTAGGCCTTAGACAAGGATGTGTGATGTCACCGTGGTTGTTTAATATATTTATAGATGGGGTTGTAAGAGAAGTAAATGCGAGGGTCTTGGCAAGAGGCGTGGAGTTAAAAGATAAAGAATCACACACAAAGTGGGAGTTGTCACAGCTGCTCTTTGCTGATGACACTGTGCTCTTGGGAGATTCTGAAGAGAAGTTGCAGAGATTGGTGGATGAATTTGGTAGGGTGTGCAAAAGAAGAAAATTAAAGGTGAATACAGGAAAGAGTAAGGTTATGAGGATAACAAAAAGATTAGGTGATGAAAGATTGAATATCAGATTGGAGGGAGAGAGTATGGAGGAGGTGAACGTATTCAGATATTTGGGAGTGGACGTGTCAGCGGATGGGTCTATGAAAGATGAGGTGAATCATAGAATTGATGAGGGAAAAAGAGTGAGTGGTGCACTTAGGAGTCTGTGGAGACAAAGAACTTTGTCCTTGGAGGCAAAGAGGGGAATGTATGAGAGTATAGTTTTACCAACGCTCTTATATGGGTGTGAAGCGTGGGTGATGAATGTTGCAGCGAGGAGAAGGCTGGAGGCAGTGGAGATGTCATGTCTGAGGGCAATGTGTGGTGTGAATATAATGCAGAGAATTCGTAGTTTGGAAGTTAGGAGGAGGTGCGGGATTACCAAAACTGTTGTCCAGAGGGCTGAGGAAGGGTTGTTGAGGTGGTTCGGACATGTAGAGAGAATGGAGCGAAACAGAATGACTTCAAGAGTGTATCAGTCTGTAGTGGAAGGAAGGCGGGGTAGGGGTCGGCCAAGGAAGGGTTGGAGGGAGGGGGTAAAGGAGGTTTTGTGTGCGAGGGGCTTGGACTTCCAGCAGGCATGCTTGAGCGTGTTTGATAGGAGTGAATGGAGACAAATGGTTTTTAATACTTGACGTGCTGTTGGAGTGTGAGCAAAGTAACATTTATGAAGGGATTCAGGGAAACCGGCAGGCCGGACTTGAGTCCTGGAGATGGGAAGTACAGTGCCTGCACTCTGAAGGAGGGGTGTTAATGTTGCAGTTTAAAAACTGTAGTGTAAAGCACCCTTCTGGCAAGACAGTGATGGAGTGAATGATGGTGAAAGTTTTTCTTTTTCGGGCCACCCTGCCTTGGTGGGAATCGGCCGGTGTGATAAAAAAAAAAAAAAAAAATGTTTGGAGTACTAGCGGTAACAACGTAGATCTACGTTTGGACAGTTAAGGGGTTAAGAGCTGATTCCTCTATTCTGTTTATTACAATATACAGTATGCTACTGTATAAACATTTAAAAATATACTAAAAATTTTATAAATGGTGCAAAGGTGACATTAAAACAATATCAAAGATTGTTAACACAAACCCACTACCATTATAGTATGCTCCTTGCTTAGCAACAATTCATTTGCAGATGCAGACTTAGGAACGGAACTCTGTTAAGTGAGGAGAGGCTGTACTGTGAACTGGAATAAAATGACTGTAAACAATCGCAATCACAAGGCTGTAAACAAGTGTTAACGACCTGTGGTGAGAGCACTGGTTGCCTTGGGTTCAAATCCTCTCACTGAGTTACATAGTACTCATTGTATCTTTTGTTTTACTGACTCCATGAATGCCAAGCATCATAAAGAAAGATAATATTTGTTTGGACTTTTAACCTGGAGGGTTAAAAACCCAGGATAACCTAAGAAAATCATTGCATCATTGAGGATTGTTTGTTTTATTATTTCCATTGTGGTCCTTCAATCTTGTTCCCCAGGATGCGGCCCATACCAACTTACTGCTAGGTGAACAGGGACAGCAGGTTTAAGGAAACATGCCCAACATTTCCACCCATGCCAGTGACTGAACCATGGACACTCAGTGTGTGAGGCAAAAGGGAAGAATGCCTTAATGCTGATGAAGAGCTCTTGATTCAAGATATTGGAGCTACCCTTCCTTTTCTCACACCAAATCTGTTTACCACGCATCCCTTTTTCCAGGCACTACATGAAATTAATAATTTTAGAAATGTATTTACACATGGAAATGAGCCTGACAAGGGTGACGCCATGGTCTGGCTGGCAAAGCTCTCGCTTCACACAGAGGGCCCAGGTTCAATTCCCGGTGGGGTAGAAACATTTCGACGTGTTTCTTTACACCAACTGTCCTGTTCACCTAGCAGCAAATAGGTACCTGGGTGTTAGTCGACTGGTGTGGGTCACATCCTGGGGGCCTAGATTGAGGACCCCAATGGAAACAAGAGACAGTCCTCGATGACACACTGACTTTTTTGGGTTATCCTGGGTGGCTAATCCTCCAGGGTTAAAAATCCGAATGAAATTTTATCTCAAGGATGGGCTCTGGGAGCAGAAAAACTCTTGAAACTCATCAAAGGTCTGTCAATGAAACATTTACATCATGCAATTTGGAATGCTTGAAATGGGTGCTATATGACTCACCTAATGATGCCTGAGAAATGAAACAGCTCGGCTGTCAGGTAACTAAGGTAGGCCAGACCCAGCATTGCCAGAGGCTCAACAACTGCAGCACATGAAATGAGACAATAAGTTTTAGAGTTAGTTTGCCCAAAATATTTTGAACAAGTGACTTTCTTTTGAACACACAAATGTAATTGCATCATATTATATTTGCCTCATAACTGTAACTAAATAAACTAGAAATGCATATTTTGTAACCTCTCTGCATGTTTCTAAATAAATTGTGATTTTTATTTTCATTAAGATAGAATTTCAGCAGTGAGAAAATAAAACGATATGGAAGAACAAATCCCTTCAACAGAGGTGCCCTGAAACTGGTGAAGGGCTCTTGACCTGAGAAATTAAAAGTTACCCTCCTCCTCCTCTTTTCTGGATCACACCTAACTGCCCTGCATTCCACAGGCACTCTGACACCTACAGGTTTAGTGCTTCCCCTGTGAATATAATAGTAGCGGTAGAAGTAATAGTACGAACTGAAACATTAGTAGTAGTTGTTGTAGAAATAATAGAAACAGTAGTAGTAGTACTAGTAGAAGTATTACAAGTACAGTGGACCCCAGGATAACGTAATTAATCTGTTCCAGAGAGTGTGTCTTATCCTGAATCTGACTTAATCCGAATTAATTTTCCCCATAAGAAATAATGGAAATCCAATTAATCCATTCCAGACACCCAAAAGTGTTAAAAATAGTTTTTCTACATGAAATATACATTGACCTACATAGAAGACAATGAGACATGCAGAGTAAAACATTACTAAAATGACACTTACCTTTATTGAAGACTTACTGATGATTGCTGAGACAGGAGGGGAGAGGATGGAGGTGTACTATTGTTTGGAAGGGGAATCCCCTCCTATAATGACTTCAGGTACCAAGTCCTTATCTGGGGTTACTTCCCTTCTTTGTTTTTTAATGCCACTAGGACCAGCTTGAGAGTCACTGGAGCCCTGTCGCATAAAATATCTGTCCAGAGAGCTCTGTTTCTGGCGTCTCATGTTGCCAGCACGGCCTGCAACAGCTGTGTCAGGGTGATGTTCATCCATCAATGTTTGCACATAAGAAAGCAGGAACACTGCAACAGGCCTGTTGGCCCATACTAGACAGGTCCTTCACAAACCATCCCGTTAACAGAATCATATTTGCCCAACCCAATTTTCAATGCTTCCCAAGCAATAAGCTTTGATAATTCTATTCACTCATGTTCAAGTCCCAATCAAATTGTGTGTGGGTAAGTACCCTGTCTGGTGTGTGAGTAAGTACCCTGTCTGGTGTGTGGGTAAGTACCCTGTCTGGTGTGTGGGTAAGTACCCTGTCTGGTGTGGGTAAGTACCCTGTCTGGTGTGTGGGTAAGTACCCTGTCTGGTGTGTGGGTAAGTACCCTGTCTGGTGTGTGGGTAAGTACCCTGTCTGGTGTGTGGGTAAGTACCCTGTCTGGTGTGTGGGTAAGTACCCTGTCTGGTGTGTGGGTAAGTACCCTGTCTGGTGTGTGGGTAAGTACCCTGTCTGGTGTGTGGGTAAGTACCCTGTCTGGTGTGTGGGTAAGTACCCTGTCTGGTGTGTGGGTAAGTACCCTGTCTGGTGTGTGGGTAAGTACCCTGTCTGGTGTGTGGGTAAGTACCCTGTCTGGTGTGTGGGTAAGTACCCTGTCTGGTGTGTGGGTAAGTACCCTGTCTGGTGTGTGGGTAAGTACCCTGTCTGGTGTGTGGGTAAGTACCCTGTCTGGTGTGTGGGTAAGTACCCTGTCTGGTGTGTGGGTAAGTACCCTGTCTGGTGTGTGGGTAAGTACCCTGTCTGGTGTGTGGGTAAGTACCCTGTCTGGTGTGTGGGTAAGTACCCTGTCTGGTGTGTGGGTAAGTACCCTGTCTGGTGTGTGAGTAAGTACCCTGTCTGGTGTGTGGGTAAGTACCCTGTCTGGTGTGTGGGTAAGTACCCTGTCTGGTGTGTGGGTAAGTACCCTGTCTGGTGTGTGGGTAAGTACCCTGTCTGGTGTGTGGGTAAGTACCCTGTCTGGTGTGTGGGGAAGTACCCTGTCTGGTGTGTGGGTAAGTACCCTGTCTGGTGTGTGGGTAAGTACCCTGTCTGGTGTGTGGGTAAGTACCCTGTCTGGTGTGTGGGGAAGTACCCTGTCTGGTGTGTGGGGAAGTACCCTGTCTGGTGTGTGGGGAAGTACCCTGTCTGGTGTGTGGGGAAGTACCCTGTCTGGTGTGTGGGGAAGTACCCTGTCTGGTGTGTGGGGAAGTACCCTGTCTGGTGTGTGGGGAAGTACCCTGTCTGGTGTGTGGGGAAGTACCCTGTCTGGTGTGTGGGGAAGTACCCTGTCTGGTGTGTGGGGAAGTACCCTGTCTGGTGTGTGGGGAAGTACCCTGTCTGGTGTGTGGGGAAGTACCCTGTCTGGTGTGTGAGGAAGTACCATGGCTGGTACACAAATAACCCGCACATAAAAGTGAGAAGCTTACGACGACGTTTCGGTCCGACTTGGACCATTGACAAAGTCGTCGTAAGCTTCTCTCTTTTATGTGCGGGTTATTTGTGTATCGTTCCAGTCACGATATTGTGCCTTTTTGTTATTTACCATGGCTGGTGTGTGTGTGGAGAAGTCCCCTGGCTGGTGTGTGTGGGGAAGTACCCTGGCTGGTGTGTGTGGGGAAGTACCCTGGCTGGTGTGTGTACTCACCTATTTGTACTCACCTATTTGTGGTTGCAGGGGTTGAGTCACAGCTCCTGGCCCCGCCTCTTCGCTGATTGCTACTAGGTCCTCTCTCTCCCTGCCCCATGAGCTCTATCATACCTCGCCTTAAAACTATGTATGGTTCCTGCCTCCACCACATCACTTTCTAGGCTATTCCATGGCCTGACTACTCTATGACTGAAGAAATACTTCCTAACATCCCTTTGATTCATCTGAGTCTTCAACTTCCAATTGTGACCTCTTGTGTCTGTGTCCCATCTCTGGAACATCCCGTCTTTGTCCACCTCGTCTATTCCGCGCAGTATTTTATATGTCGTTATCATGTCTCCCCTGACCCTCCTGGCCTCCAGTGTCGTCAGGCCGATTTCCCTCAACCTTTCTTCATAGGACAATCCCCGTAGCTCTGGGACTAGTCTTGTTGCAAACCTTTGCACTTTCTCTAATTTCTTGACGTGCTTGACTAGGTGTGGATTCCAAACTGGTGCTGCATACTCCAGTATGGGCCTGACGTAGATGGTGTACAGAGTCTTAAACGAATCCTTACTGAGGTATCGGAACGCTATCCGTAGGTTTGCCAGGCGCCCGTATGCTGCAGCAGTTATCTGATTGATGTGCGCCTCAGGAGATATGCTCGGTGTTATACTCACCCCCAGATCTTTTTCCTTGAGTGAGGTTTGCAGTCTTTGGCCATCTAAACTATGTGTTGTTAGGTAAGACACATATGCAACAGTTAGGTATCTTTATTTTGAAACGTTTCGCCTACACAGTAGGCTTCTTCAGTCGAGTACAGAAAAGTTCATAGAAGCAGAAGATACTTGAAGACGATGTAATCAGTCCATCACCCAAGGGTATCTTGGTACAGACCATCTACTTCGACAACCTCTACTAGTGAGAACGGCTGGGTTTGAGAGGGACCTGCCCTCCCAAATCAACCTACGTCTCACCTCCTGGCACTATATAAGGCCCGATTCTGTCACTTCAACTTCATATTGTTTCAGACAACGGAACAATGCTCTTCTCCAGACTGAGGGACTGACCACCTCAAAACTTTAAGGGTGATGGACTGATTACATCGTCTTCAAGTATCTTCTGCTTCTATGAACTTTTCTGTACTCGACTGAAGAAGCCTACTGTGTAGGCGAAACGTTTCAAAATAAAGATACCTAACTGTTGCATATGTGTCTTACCTAACAATCTGTCGGTATTTTATACCATTTTAATGTTCATCTAAACTATATTGTGTCTGCGGTCTTCTTTCCCCTTCCCCAATCTTCATGACTTTGCATTTGGCAGGGTTAAATTCAAGGAGCCAGTTGCTGGACCAGGCTTGTAGCCTGTCCAGATCTCTTTGTAGTCCTGCCTGATCCTCGTCCGATTCGATTCTTCTCATTAACTTCACATCGTCTGCAAACAAGGACACTTCTGAGTCTATCCCTTCCGTTATGTCGTTCACGTATACCAAGAACAGCACAGGTCCTAGGACTGACCCCTGTGGAACCCCGCTTGTCACAGGCGCCCACTCTGATACCTCGTCGCGTACCATGACTCGTTTCCTCCCTGTCAGATATTCTCTGATCCATTGCAGTGCCTTTCCTGTTATGTGTGCCTGGTCCTCTAGCTTTTGCAGTAACCTCTTGTGAGGAACTGTGTCGAAAGCCTTCTTGCAGTCCAAAAATACGCAGTCGATCCACCCCTCTCTCTCTTGTCTTACTTCTGTCACCTTGTCATAAAACTCTAGTAGGTTTGTGACACAGGATTTTCCTTCCCTGAAACCGTGCTGGTTGTCAATTATACACTTGTTTCTTTCCAGGTGCCCCACCACTCTCCTCCTGATGATCTTCTCCATGACCTTGCATACTATACACGTTAGAGATACAGGTCTGTAGTTTAGTGCCTCATGTCTGTCTCCCTTTTTAAAAATTGGGACTACATTTGCCATTTTCCATACCTCAGGGAGTTGCCCAGTTTCAAATGATGTGTTGAAGATCTTTGTTAATGGCTCACACAATATCTCTGCTCCCTCTTTAAGGACCCATGGAGAGATGTTGTCTGGTCCCACCGCCTTTGAGGTGTCAAGTTCGCATAGCAGCTTCTTCACCTCCTCCTTGGTTATATGTACCTCATCCAGCACTTGCTGGTGTGCCCCCCTGTTCTGATTTCTTGGAGTCCTACTGGTTTCCACTGTGTGTGTGTGTGTGTGTGTGTGTTGGAAAGTACCCTGGCTGGTGTGTGTGTGTGTGTGTGTGTGGTGTGTGTGTGTGTGTGTGTGTGTGTGTGTGTGTGTGTGTGTGTGTGTGTGTGTGTGTGTGTGTAAGTACCCTGACTGGTGTGTGTGTGTGTTGGAAAGTACCCTGGCTGGTGTGTGTGTGTGTTTGGAAGTACCCTGACTGGTGTGTGTGTGTGTGTGTGTGGAAATACCCTGGTTGGTGTGTGTGTGTGTGTGTGTGTGTGTGTGTGTGGAAATACCCTGGCTGGCGTGTGTGTGTGTGTGGGGAAGTACCCTGGCTGGTGTGTGTGGGGAAGTACCCTGGCTGGTGTGTGTGGGGAAGTACCCTGGCTGGTGTGTGTGGGGAAGTACCCTGGCTGGTGTGTGTGGGGAAGTACCCTGGCTGGTGTGTGTGGGGAAGTACCCTGGCTGGTGTGTGTGGGGAAGTACCCTGGCTGGTGTGTGTGGGGAAGTACCCTGGCTGGTGTGTGTGGGGAAGTACCCTGGCTGGTGTGTGTGGGGAAGTACCCTGGCTGGTGTGTGTGGGGAAGTACCCTGGCTGGTGTGTGTAGGGAAGTACCCTTGCTGGTGTGTATGGGAGAAGTACCCTTGCTGGTGTGTGTGGGAGAAGTACCCTGGCTGGTGTGTGTGTGGGAGAAGTACCCTGGCTGGTGTGTGTGTGGGAGAAGTACCCTGGCTGGTGTGTGTGTGGGAGAAGTACCCTGGCTGGTGTGTGTGTGGGAGAAGTACGCTGGCTGGTGTGTGTGTGGGAGAAGTACCCTTGCTGGTGTGTGTGTCGGAGAACTACCCTGGCCGGTGGGTGTGGGGAAGTACCCTGGCTGGTGTGTGTGGGGAAGTACCCTGGCTGGTGTGTGTGGGGAAGTACCCTGGCTGGTGTGTGCGGGGAAGTACCCTGGCTGGTGTGTGTGGGAGAAGTACCCTGGCTGGTGTGTGTGTGGGGAAGTACCCTGGCTGGTGTGTGTGTGGGGAAGTACCCTGGCTGGTGTGTGTGGGGAAGTACCCTGGCTGGTGTGTGTGGGGAAGTACCCTGGCTGGTGTGTGTGGGGAAGTACCCTGGCTGGTGTGTGTGTGGGGAAGTACCCTGGCTGGTGTGTGTGTGGGGAAGTACCCTGGCTGGTGTGTGTGGGGAAGTACCCTGGCTGGTGTGTGTGGGGAAGTACCCTGGCTGGTGTGTGTGTGGGGAAGTACCCTGGCTGGTGTGTGTGGGGAAGTACCCTGGATGGTGTGTGTGTGGGGAAGTACCCTGGCCGGTGTGTGGGTGGGGAAGTACCCTGGCTGGCATGTGTGTGGGGAAGTACCCTGGCTGGTGTGTGTGTGGGGAAGTACCCTGGCTGGTGTGTGTGTGGGTAAGTACCCTGGCTGGTGTGTGGGGAAGTTCCATGGCTGGTGTGTGTGGGGAAGTACCCTGGTTGGTGTGTGGGGAAGTACCCTGGTTGGTGTGTGGGGAAGTACCCTGGCTGATGTGTGTGGGGAAGCACCCTGGCTGGTGTGTGGGGAAGTACCATGGCTGGTGTGTGGGGAAGTACCCTGGCTGGTGTGTGTGGGAAGTACCCTGGCTGGTGTGTGTGGGAAGTACCCTGGCTGGTGTGTGTGGGAAGTACCCTGGCTGGTGTGTGTGTGGAAGTACCCTGGCTGGTGTGTGTGGGAAATACCCTGCCTGGTGTGTGGGGAAGTAACCTGGCTGGGGTGTGTGGGAAGTACCCAGGCTGGGGTGTGTGGTTGGGAAGTACCCTGGCTGGTGTGGGTGGGGAAATACCCTGGCTGGTGTGTATGGGGAACTACCCTGCCTGGTGTGTGGGGAAGTAACCTGGCTGGTGTGTGTGGGAAGTACCCTGGCTGGTGTGTGTGTTTGGGAAGTACCCTGGCTGGTGTGTGTGGGAAGTACCCTGGCTGGTGTGTGTGTGGGAGAAGTACCCTGGCTGGTGTGTGTGGGGAAGTACCCTGGCTGGTGTGTGTGGGGAAGTACCCTGGCTGGTGTGTGTGGGGAAGTACCCTGGCTGGTGTGTGTGGGGAAGTACCCTGGCTGGTGTGTGTGGGGAAGTACCCTGGCTGGTGTGTGTGGGGAAGTACCCTGGCTGGTGTGTGGGGAAGTACCCTGGCTGGTGTGTGTGGGGAAGTACCCTGGCTGGTGTGTGTGGGGAAGTACCCTGGCTGGTGTGTGTGGGGAAGTACCCTGGCTGGTGTGTGTAGGGAAGTACCCTGGCTGGTGTGTGTGGGAGAAGTACCCTGGCTGGTGTGTGTGGGAGAAGTACCCTGGCTGGTGTGTGTGGGAGAAGTACCCTGGCTGGTGTGTGTGGGAGAAGTACCCTGGCTGGTGTGTGTGGGGAAGGACCCTGGCTGGTGTGTGTGGGGGAAGTACCCTGGCTGGTGTGTGTGGGGAAGTACCCTGGCTGGTGTGTGTGGGGAAGTACCCTGGCTGGTGTGTGTGGGGAAGTACCCTGGCTGGTGTGTGTGGGGAAGTACCCTGGCTGGTGTGTGTGGGGAAGTACCCTGGCTGGTGTGTGTGGGGAAGTACCCTGGCTGGTGTGTGTGGGAGAAGTACCCTGGCTGGTGTGTGTGGGAGAAGTACCCTGGCTGGTGTGTGTGTGGGAGAAGTACCCTGGCTGGTGTGTGTGGGAGAAGTACCCTGGCTGGTGTACATAAGAAAGCAGGAACACTGCAGCAGACCTGTTGGACCATACTACCACCCTCTACCACCATCACTACCCTCCTCTACCACCACCACTTTTGCATCTTTCTACAAACTTTTTCTTGAATTCTATAGTGTTTCTCACCCTCTTTACCAAAGGGCTGGCACTAGAAGCTTCATTTGGGCCCATGGTGGCTTATTTAGCAGTTACAAGCACTAAAAACAATGGAATAATACAAAATGTATCGCATGTATGCATGGAATCGTCCTCACTGGCTGGTAAGCAATGGCACACTGGCTGTACATGGAGTGTCCGGGCTGCTCATGGCGCGCGGACACATTCAGGACGAATGACTTTTACAGAGTTCAGTGTCGTTAACCGAGGCAATATTTTGACACAAAAACATTACTTAATCTGATGACGTCTTAATCCGGGGGTCCACTGTCGTAGTAGTACTAGTACTAGTAGCAGATGATCATCATCTAGGATTCATACACTACCTGGTGGGACAAGAGACAATCAGGTTTGATCTAAGGATGGGTCCAATTATTTGTATCAAGAGCCCCTCACCAGCATCAAGAAACCTCCCATCAGTGTCATAAAAACAATAATTTATAGCTACTTTTAAAAAAAAGGTTAAATTGTTTAGTTACAAGTCACAAAACTTCTAAAGCCTTGATGCCAGTGAGGGGCTCTTTATGTAAGGAACTGGACTTATCCTCCCTTTCCTTGGACCAAACCCACTTGCTTCCCATTCCACAGGCACTGTATAACCCTTATGGGTTCAGAGGTTCCCTAAGAATACAATAACAATGGCATGGATAAATGGTTCAGAGAACCGACAAGTTGATGAATTAGACACATGTTTATATTGACTCCAGGTTGAGGGACTGATTACCTCAGACTCCTTCTGATCTTCACCATTCTTTCTTGATTAGGACTGACAAAGCCCCTGCATGGCAAAACATTTCCTCAATAAAGACACCCCAAGTGTCTAATTCATCAATAACAATGGTGCAATAATAAAAAAACACAAACCTCTAACATCTGTTGTAGACTTGGTGATGAGGGCTGTGAGGCAGCCAAAGAAGATGCCAATGAAGATGCCTCCACACACAACAATGAAGAACGCAATGATGGCCAGGGCATACTGGCCTGCTGTTACCATACTCATGGACATGAAGGCCTGCATCGTATTGTACATCACCACCGTCACACCATCTGTAAGGTATGGTCAGATCATTATTGAAGTCATCATATACACCTATATCATCTGCTGACTAGTACAGGTACTCCTTACTTAATGACCGAGTTCTGTTCCTCTGACTAGGTTGTTAAGTGAACTGGTTGATAAGTGAGGAGCATCATCATCGGAGTTATCAGCAGTGTTATCAGGAGCTGTAGAGGGCCCAGGTAAGAGAGATGAGGACGAGGAAATGGAAGGGCTTGTAGGGGGTAGGGGTTCGAGGTGTAGCTTTAAAAAATAATCCCAGTAGTGTGGTCTGCTTTGTAATTTTCTTTTTTGTCTTCATATATTTCACAACAACCATTCCACTTTCGTGAAGCGTGTTAAACATTCAGGTCCATACCCTCTAGTTCTAATACAGCCACATTCACTTTCCAGGTTCATACCCTCTAGTTCTAATACAGCCACATTCACTTTCCAGGTTCATACCTTCTAGTTCTAATACAGCCACATTGGAAAAGTTCTCATACAGAGTACAATATCAATTCGTTGGAGAGCTGGTTGTAAGTCCACGTGGTTGTTAAACATGTAGGCCATAAAGTTAGGAGTGTCTGTATACCAACAATGACTCAGAGCAATAAATACTGTCATTTAAAAGTGCTTTACAGTAACATTTTCTGAGATTATAAGAATGACTCAAGTGATAAACAAAATGACAGGTCTTTGAAGATAAAGGAACTGGAAAACCATTTGTATTTATCATTAGTATCTTAAATTGACTTATAACCACTAGTTTGTGGCATAAATAAACCAACCTGGATGCCGTCTTCAACACACTGAAGAGCACAGAGTTGTAGATACCAGCAGACCTACAGGCCAAAATACAGTGGTACCCAGAGTTTCGAACAGCTCTCAACTCGAACAATTATGTAAGCGTATTATTGTAAGTTCTTTTGTAAGTGTATTTTTTGGGTTTGAAACAGACTAATGTAATTTACATTATTCCTTTTGAGAACAAATTCGTTTTGTAACAGCACTCGAACAGCCTTTCGGAACAAATTATGGCCGAAACTCGAGGTACCACTGTACACTGAACACAAATAATCTGCACATAGAAGGATGAAACTTATGACAGCATTTCCAATTACGGATTGTGCCTTTCATTCAAAATATACTGTACAGTATATTTATTTTCATTAGGTGGGTTTTTGCACTATTAAGAATATATTAATGATAAGGTGTAATGAGAAAGATGAAATTTCCTTTATGTTCATCTCCATATGTGATAAAATAATCAATAACAAAACTTGCACATTTAAAAATAATTCTCTTAACCCTTTGACTGTTTCGGTCATATATATACGTCTTACGAGGTACCATGTTTGACCTATACATACTCAAATTCTAGCGGCTTCAAATCAAGCAGGAGAAAGCTGATAGGCCCACATGTGAGAGAATGGGTCTGTGTGGTCAGTGTGCACCATATAAAAAAAATAACTCCAACGTTTTTTTTCTCAATTAAAATGCCGACTTTGTAGTCTATTTTCATATACGTAGTATTTATGGTTGTATTCTCGTTTTCTTGGTCTTATTTGATAGAATGGAAAACATATTACAGAAATAGAGGTGGTTTGATTGGTTTTATTATAAAACCTGGAAATGGAGCTCAAAGTACGGGAAATGTTTAATTTTTGCCGATGTTCAAAAGTAAACATAAGATGTCATTGTCCAATACATGTCCAACTAGCCATTCTAATATGCAGTCATGAATGGGTTGACATTATTTGTACAATTACATATATATTACAGTATTGCAGTAGTTTGCATAACAGTAAATCTTCTATTTTTTGTTTGAATAAAAATTCAAAATAGAAAGCAAGAGTAATATCAGAGGGGCTTGGAGACATGACTGATTAACAAAGAAAATGTTATTTTAGAGCCAGGAATGTCTGCATTGTTCATTCTGGACCTTATTTTGAAATAGTCATATTTTTTAATTTTAGTGAAATTGGCCAAATTGCAAATTTCTGACCACGTTATTAGGTAGTTGAAATCAGTAAATGGGCAGTTTCTTGTATTCAATCGATAGAAAAAATGGAGTTCTAAAGAAATAGCTATGAGTTTGGTCGACTGGAACAATGGAATTAGCCGAAAATAGGGCTCAAAGTGGGCAAAATCGCCGATTTGTAAATTATCGCCGAGGTCGTTAGCTTCGCGAGAGCGTAATTCCATCTGTTTTCCTTCAAATTTCATTTTTTGGTGTCATTACAATTGGGAAAAGATTCTCTATTATTTCAGAAGAAAAAGTAATTTTTTTTTTTTTTAATTTTGCGACACCAGGAGACACCTCAGGATTGGGGGTTGTGACAGTCAAGGGGTTAAATATTAATTTAAGTACAGCATACAATATGAAAATATTTTGAAAAATATATTTTTTTTTAACGTGTCGGCCATCTCCCACTGAGGCAGGGTGACCCAAAAAAGAAAGAAAAACCCAAAAAGAAAGAACCCCCCCTAAAAAAAAAAAAAACTTTCATTATCATTCAATGCTTTCACCATCACTCATACACAATCACTATCTTTGCAGAGGCACCCAGATACAACAGTTTAGACAGCCACTCCAAACTGTCAATAACCCAAACCCCTCCTTTACAGTGCAAGCATTGTACTTCCCATTTTCAGAACTCAAGTCTGGCTAACCAGTTTCCCTGAATCCCTTCACAAAATTTTTACTTTGCTCACACTCCAACAGCTTGTCAGATCCCAAAAACCATTTGTCTCCATTCACTCCTATCTAACACGCTCACGGACGTTTGCTGGAAGTTCGAGCCCCTCGCCCACAAAACCTCCCTTACGACTTCCCTTCAGCCTTTTCGAGGATGACCCCTACCCTGCCTTCCTTTCCTTACAGATTTATATGCTCTCCATGTCATTCTACTTTGATCTATTCTACCTCGTTCCACTCTCTCTAAATGACCAAACAACCTCAACAACCCCTCTTCAGCCCTTTGACTAGTACTTTTAGTAACTCCACACCTCCTCCTAATTTCCACACTACGAATTCTCTGCATAATATTTACACCAGGACATCTCCACTGCCTCCAGCCGCCTCCTTGCTGCAGCACTGACACCCAAAGCTTCACACCCATACAAGAGTCTTGGTACCACTATACTTTCATACATTCCCTTCTTTGCCTCCATGGATAACATTTTTTGTCTCCACAGATACCTCAATGCACCTTTTGGCTTTTTTTCTTCATCAATTCTATGGTTAACCTCATCCTTCATAAACCCATCTGCTGACAAGTCAACTCCCAAATATCTGAAAACATTCACTTCTTCCAGACTCCCTCTCTCCAATGCAATATCCAATTTTTCTTTATCTAAATCGTTTGATACCCTCATCACCTTACTTTTATCTATGTTCACTTTCAACTTTCTACCTTTACACACTCCCAAACTCGTCCACTACCCTTTGCAACTTTTCTTTAGAATCTCCCAAAAGCACAGTATCATCAGCAGAAAGTAACTTTGTCAACTCCCATTTTGTATTTGATTCCCCATAATTTAACCCCAACCCTCTCCCCAACACCCTAGTATTTACTTCTTTCACAACCCCATCTATAAATATATTAAACAACCATGGTGAAATTACACATCCCTGTCTAAGACTTACTTTTACTGGGAAGTAATCTCCCTCTCTCCTACACACCCTAACCTGAGCCTTACTATCCTCATAAAACCTCTCTACAGCATTTAGTAACTTACTACATATTCCATACATGTGCAACATCTGATACATTGTTCCCCTATCCACTATCACATGCCTTTTCTAAATCCATAAACGCAATGAAAACTTCCCTTCCTTTATGTAAATACTCTTCACATACATATACTATATGCTTCAATGTAAATACTTGATCTACACATCCCCTACCCAATCTAAAGCTTCCTTGTTCATCTGCAATCCTACTCTGTCTTACCTCTAATTCTTTCAATAATAACCCTACCATACACTTTACCTGGTATAGTCAGTAAACTTATTTCTCTATAATTTTTACAATCTCTTTTGTCCCCCATCCCTTTACATAAAGGAACTATATATTATATAATAAACACGATGCATAACATATAAATAAGATAAATACACCCCACAGTAGAATAAATAAACATAAATGTGAGCTGTGGTAGCAGATGACTTCCACAAGTGGTGATAATAACAATAGTCACCGAGTCTCATTAAATGTCGTATATTACGGTAATATACACATTTTCATTAATCCATCCATGATATTTTTTTCAAAATTATATAATAAACACGATGCATAACATATAAATAAGATAAATACACCCCACAGTAGAATAAATAAACATAAATGTGAGATGTGAGCAGACGACTTCCACAAGTGACGCCATAATAACAATAGTCACCGAGTCTCATTAAATGTCGTATATTACGGTAATATACACATTTTCATTAATCCATCCATGATATTTTTTTCAAAATTATATAATAAACACGATGCATAACATATAAATAAGATAAATACACCCCACAGTAGAATAAATAAACATAAATGTGAGCTGTGGTAGCAGACGACTTCTGCTCTCTGCCAATCCCTAGGTACCTTCCCCTCTTTCATACATTTATTAAACAAAAATATGAACCACTAACACTATATCTCCCCCTGCTTATAACATTTCTGTCATGATCCCATCAGTTCCAGCTGCTTTACCCCCTTTCATTCTACGTAATACCTCACGCACCTCCCCCCCCACTCACGTCCTGCTCTTTTTCACTCCTCAAAGATGTTATACCTCCCTGGCCAGTGCATGAAATTACTGCCTCCCTTTCTCCATTGACATTTAAAAGTTCCTCAAAATATTCCCGCCATCTACCCAATACCTCCATGTCCCCATCTACTAACTCCCCTACTCTGTTTTTAAATGACAAATCTATGTATTCCCTAGGCTTTCTTAAACCTGTTTATCTCACTAAAAAATTTTTTCTTATTTTCAGCAAAATTTCTTGACAGTGCCTTTCCCACTTATCATTTGCTCTCCTTTTGCACTCTCTTCACCTTTGTTTTACTCTCCATATACTCTGCCCTTGTATCATTTCTGCTTTGTAAAAAAAACTCTCATAAGCTACCTTTTTCTCATTTGTCACACCTTTCACTTCATCATTCCAGCAATCACTCCTCTTTCCTCCTGCACCCACCCTCCCATAGCCACAAACTTCTTCCTCACATTGTAATACAGGTCGGCCATCGCTAATCTGGCAATCAGTTATCTGGTTCCATCAGTAATCCGGCACTAATTTCGGATAGCATAATTTCAAATCCCATCATTATACTGACTCAGAAATTGTGCAAATGGTTGCAAATCTACAGCAGCAAGCCAGTAGAGGAGAAAGCAGTGATGAAAATGAGGAGATGTAGCCGAGTCTCCATTGATAGGTTAATTAGGTGTATTCTAACTTAACCACTCTTTAATCCGGCAAACTCACTAATCTGGCACACTACAGGTCCCAATGATGCCGGATTAGTGATGACCTACCTGTACTGCATTTTTAAAACTATCCCATCCCTCTTCAACCCTCCCCCACTACCTATACTTGCACTAGCCCACCTTTCTGCCAATAGTTGCATATATATCACCCTAACTTCCTCCTCCCTTAGTTTATAAACTTTCACCTCTCTCTTACTTGCTGTTGGCATTTTCCTTTTATCCCATCTACCTCTTACTTTAACTGTAGCTACAACTAAATAATGATCTGATATATCCAGTGCCCCTCTATAAACATGTACATCCTGAAGCCTACCCATCAATCTTTTATCCACCAATACATTACCTATATCATACCTTGTATACTTATTTATCCTCTTTTTCATAAAATATGTATTACTTATTACCAAACCTCTTTCTACACTTAGTTCAATTAAAGGCTCCCCATTTTCATTTACCCCTGGCACCCCAAATTTACCTACTACTCCCTCCACAACATTTTTATCCACTTTAGCACTGAAATCCCCAACCACAAGTACTTATTCACTTAATTCAAAACTCCCCATGCACTCACTCAACATTTCCCAAAATCTCTCTCTCCCCTCTACACTTTTCCTTTCTCCAGGTGCATAAACACTTACTATAATCCACTTTCACATCCAACCTTTATTTTACTCCACATAATCCTTGTATTTATACAATTATATTCCCTCTTTTCCTGCCATAACTTATCCTTTAACATCACAGCTACTCCTTCCTTAACTATAACTATTAAAAATCCCTGACCTAATCCTATTTATTTCTCTCCACTGAAATTCTCCTAACCCTTTCAGCTTTGTTTCACTTAAAGCCAGGACATCCAGCTTCTCATTCATAAGATCCACAATCATCTCTTTCTTATCATTCACACAACATCCACACACATTCAAATGTCCCACTTTTACAGTTTCTTCTTTTCTTTAAAAAGTAAGCTATATGGGAAAAGAGGTTACTAGCCCATTGCTCCCAGCATTTTAGTTGGCTTTTTGGCTTTTACAATATGCATGGCTTACGGGGAAAAGATTCTTATTCCATTTCCCCATGGATATGAAAGGAAAAGCAACAAGAACAAGAATTTTTTTTTTTAACAAGTTGGCCATCTCCCACCGAGGCAGGGTGACCCAAAAAGAAAAAATCCCCAAAAAGAAAATACTTTCATCATTCAACACTTTCACCTCACTCATACATAATCACTATTTTTGCAGAGGTGCCCAGAACACAACAGTTTAGAAGAATATACATATAAAGATACACAATATATCCCTCCAAACTGTCAATATCCCAAACCCCTCCTTTAAAGTGCAGGCATTGTACTTCCCAGGGAGGTACTACCGTCCTGCCAAGTGAGTGTAAAATGAGAGCCTGTAATTGTTTTACATGATGGTAGGATTGCTGGTGTCTTTTGTTTGTCTTATAAATATGGAAGATTACAGGTACGTCTTGCTACTTCTACTTACACTTAGGTCACATTACACATTCATGTACATGTTTATTTATACACACTCATCTGAGTTTTGTTTGATTTTATCTTAACCCTTAAACGGTCCAAACGTATATATACACTCTCTTGCACAGCGCCCCAAACATATATATACGTTTCCTTTGTCATTCATTCAACATTGGCACGTTAGGCCTGAGTTACCTGGACATGACAGAATGGGTGTGTGCATTCAGTGTGCACCATATGAAAAAAATTGGGGATGCCTGAGTACCAAATGCTCTTTTTTCCTATAAAAAATTTTTTTCTCAAAATATTTGGGGCACTACACACGTGAACGTATATATACGTTTGGACCGTTTAAGGGTTAATAGTTCTTGTTCTTATTACTTTTCCTTTTATATCCATGGGGAAGCAGAATAAGAATCTTTCCTCTGTAAGCCATGCGTGTTGTAAAAGTCAACTAAAATGCCGGGAACAATCGGCTAGTAGCCCCTTTTCCTGTAAAGATTACTAAAAAGAACAAGAACTATTAAGATAAAATCAAAGAAAACTCATCTGAGTATGTATACATAAACGTATACATGCATGTGTAGTGTGACCTAAGTGTAAATAGAAGTAGCAAGACATACCTAAAATCTTGCATGTTTATGAGACAAAAAAAAGACACCAGCAATCCTACCATCATGCAAAACAAATATGTGTACAGGCTTCCATATTACACTCACTGGGTAGGACGGCAGTACCTCCCTGGGTGATTGCTTTCTACCAACCTACTACCATAAAAAAAAAGGAATTAAAAAAAAGCATTCTAGAACAGACAAACTCACCATTGAGGAGTGACTCGCCAAAGATGAGGAAGTAGAGGTCTTTATTTACCCCAAGCTCTTGAAAAATGGCCAGAACTGCCACTGGATCCACAGCAGAGATGAGAGAGGAGAATACTAAGCTCTCTGCAAATCTATGGGATAAAATATTTAGGAATCAGCAACAGTCTTGTTAATCAAAGGGAGCTACATATGGTAACATATATACAGTGGAACCACGGTTTCTGTGATTAATCCATTTGGAAAAGTCTGACGAAAACAGAATCATACGAAAACTGAAGCAATATTTCCCATAAGAAATAATGTAAATCCAATTAATCTATTCCAGACACCCAAAAATATTAACAAAAACTAAATTTTATAGAATAACTATAGTTTTACATACAGAAAACAATGAGAAATAAATATAAATGACTAATGAAATGGATAAATGAACATTTAATATCACTATTACCTTTATTGAAGACTCTTGTTGGCATATGGAAGATGTTGAGGAGGGGAGAGGGAGGAGGAGAGGTTATTGTTTGGAAGGGGAATCCCTGTCCATAAGGAATTTAGGTATCAAGGCCCTATTTGGGATTACTTCCCTTCTTTGTCTTTTACTGGCACTAGGACCAGCTTGAGAGTCACTGGACCCCTGTCGCACAAAAAAATCTGTCCAGAGATGTCTTTTTAAGATTTGCCTAAAATGGATAAGGCATTGTTATTGAACATGTTGCAGACACAGCTTGCAACAGCTTTGTTAGGGTGATATTTCTCCACAAAACTTTGGAACCCATTCCACTTTGCACATATGTCCTTAATGACTGAAGAAGGCACATTCTCCCCTCTCTCTTCCTCCTCCTCTGAAGGAATTTCCTCAGCTGCAGTTTGTTGCTATTCCAGTTGAAGGTCTTGCAGCTCTTCAATGGTTAGCTCTTCCCTGTAGTTGTCCACCAACTCTTCCACATCCTGGCCACTCACATCCAACCCCCATGGACTTCCCCAGACTCGATAGATTCCACAACAGGCGTAGGGTCGTCAGGGTCAGCCTCAAACTTTTCAAAATCTATCTCGAGGACACATTCTGGCCACAATTTTCTCAAAGCACAGTTCATCATCCTGGAAGTCACTCCCTCCCAAGCCTTTTCTTTAAGGCTTTTGCAAATGAGAATATTGAAGTGATTTCTCCAGAACTCTTAGGGTCAATTCAATGTCCGAGGTCACTTCAAAGCACCTTTGAAACAGTGCTTTGGTGTAGAATTTTTTAAGTTTGAAATGACCTGCTCGTCCATCGGCTGGATGAGCGGAGTGGTATTAGTGGGAAAGAACTTCACTGTGATGAAACTAAACACCTCCAACAATTGGTCTTCCAAGCCTTCTTCCCAACTTCTTTATCAAAGGGCAGGCACTCAGAACTTTCTTTGGCCCCATGGTGGCTTATTTAGCAGTCGCATTCAATAAACAAGCACAAAAAAATGGATTATTACAAAATGTTTCGGATGAGCGCGTGAGGTGATGCTCATTCAAAGAGAAACAAAGGTAGACTGAATCACAAATGCATGGGATGCTTTGTGTGGATGCTCGATTCTGGTAAATGAGTGGCAGAGTCATGCAGACAGGTGGACGAGTTTGGTATGGACCATTTTCAACTGTACCAAAACCGAGCGGATGTACAGAAACTGGGACAAAATTTTGAAAAAAAAAATCGTCATAAACCGAATCTTATGAAAACTAGGACACATGAAAACCAAGGTTTGACTGTACCTTGCTCTCAATTAACAATGATTTTTTATACCACAAATTTCAGTTCTGGAGATAGGAAATACAATACCTGCACTGTAAAGGAAGGGGGTTAAAATGCTACGGTTAAGAATCGTCTGAACTGTGATATTCACACCTCTGGCAAGATAGTGTCTGAATAAATAATAGTAGATGTATTTCTTTTTTTTTTTTTTTTTTTTTTTTTTTGGTCACCCTACCTCGGTGGAAGATGACCAGTGTGTTAAAAAAAAAACTGTCACATCACTGTTTTTCCAATCAAGCCTTCAAACAAGTGTCGTATTTTGTGTTAATAAGGTTAAGTCTGGAACTATCATGCGAGCAGACATAAATGAGACTGCTCGTTTATAAGTTGTTTTAACTTATTCTGGAAATTCAATAAGTTGTTGCATCATGACAACTCCCAAACACTCTTCAAGTGTTCCTACATGCAGAGATACCCCCAAAT
This sequence comes from Cherax quadricarinatus, assembly GCF_038502225.1. Taxonomy (NCBI): domain Eukaryota; kingdom Metazoa; phylum Arthropoda; class Malacostraca; order Decapoda; family Parastacidae; genus Cherax; species Cherax quadricarinatus. Next base: position 13,508,767 of record NC_091296.1, read on the forward strand.
ATCTGTTAATCTTTCGTGAAGCCCAGTTGCCAACCAGGTTTCATGAACTGGAAAGTAAATATTAAAGATGTAGAAGTACTGTAATGTCGAGAACCTTCATGGGGGGTACAAGGATGATTTGATGCTGGTAAAGGGTACTACTCCTAGGTAGTAGGCTAGTAGACAGCAACCACCCAGGGAGGTACTACTGTCCTGCCAAGTGAGTAAAACAAACTTGTAATTGCTTCACAGGTTCCATAAACATGCAAGTTTTCAGGTACATCTTGCTGCTTCTATTTACACTTAGGTCGCATTACACATGCATAGACAAGCATATATATACACATACCCCTCTGGGTTTTCTTCCATTTCTTTATTAGTTCTTGTTCTTGTTTATTTCCCCTTATCTCCATGGGGAAGTGGAACAGAATTCTTCCTCCGTATGCCACTAAAATGCCAGGAGCAAGGGGCTAATAACCCCTTCTCCTGTATACATTACTAAAGTTAAAGGGAGAAACTTCCGTTTTTCCTTTTGGGCCACCCTGCCTCAGTGTGATATGGCTGGTTTGTTGAAAGAAGAAAAAAAAAAAAGGGTACTACTGTTATCAAGAACCCTTCAATAGGGATACAGAGATGCCATGATGCTGGTAGAGTACTTGGTCAGAGGAATAGCAGCAGACATCTCTTTCCTTAATTCAAACCTAATTACCTCCCATTCCGTAGATGATTTATGACCTGACAAGTCCATCCCTGTGATACTATGATTTTTTTTTTTTTTTTAAACCCTCTCAGGGTTTCGGCCGTACTAGTATGGCTTACACCCCATGGTTTTTGACGTACGTACTAGTACGCCTAAATTCTAGCGCCCTCAAATCTAGTGAAAGCTGGTAGGCCTACATATGAAAGAATGGGTCTATGTGGTCAGTGTGCCCAGTATAAAAAAAAAATCCTGCAGCACACAGTGCGTAATGAGAAAAAAAAAAACTGACCGTGTTTTTGGATTAAAACAGTGACTTTGCACTGCATTTTCGTATGGTATTTATGGTTGTATTCTAGTTTTCCTGGTCTCATTTTATAGAATGGAAGACATATTACAGAAATTGAGATGCTTTTGACTGGTTTTACAATCAATAATACCTTTAAATTGAGCTCAAAGTAGCAGAAATGTTCGATTTTTACCAAAGTTCAACAGTAAACAAATCATGCCAAGCGTTCAATACACATCAACTGGTGAGTGTAATATTCTTTCACAAGTGCGCTGATATTATTTATACCATTTCTACACTAATGCAGTAGTCTGCATAACAGTAAATCTTCTATTTTTTGTAAGAATAAAAATTCAAAGTGGAAAGCCAAAGAAATATAAGAGGGGCCTGGGGATGTGACTAACGAACAGAGAACTTGTTATTTTAGTGCCAGGAATGTCTTTTTTGTTTATTCTGGACCCTATTCAGAAATTGGCATCTTTTGAAGTTTGTGTGAAATTGGCAAAATTGCTAAAATCTGACCACTGTATTGGATAGTTGAAATTGGTAAATGGGTGGTTTCTCGCATTCATTCAATAGAAAAAATGGAGTTCTAGCGAAATAGTTATGATTTTTGTTGACTAGTACACTGGAATTGGCCAAAAATCGAGCTCAAAGTGGGCAAAATCGCCGATGTGTAAACATTGTTGAGACCACTAACTTCGCGAGAGCATAATTCCGTAAGTTTTCCATCAAATTTCATACTTTTGGTGTCATTATGATCGGGAAAAGATTCTCTATCTTTTCCTAAGAAAAAAATAATCTTTTTTTTTTGAAATTTGGGCAACCCTGAGAACAAGTCTCGGAGAAGGCCTGGCGACCCTGAAAGGGTTAACAAGTCGGCCGTCTCCCACCGAGGCAGGGTGACCCAAAAAGAAAGAAAATCCCCCCCAAAAAAATACTTTCATCATCATTCAACACTTTCACCTCACCCACACATAATCACTTTTTTTGCAGAGGTGCCCAGAATACAACAGTTTAGAAGCATATATACGTATATACAAAACATATCCCTCCAAACTGCCAATATCCGGAACCCCTCCTTTAGAGTGCAGGCATTGTACTTCCTATTTCCAGGACTCAAGTCCGGCTATATAAAAATAACCAATTTCCCTGAATCCCTTCATTAAATATTACTCTGCTCACACTCTATGAATACATCATATAATACGAATACACATGTATAATAACAAAAATAATAAACAACTGGTCTGCTATCTTGGCATTATCACCCAACAATTTCAGACAAACACTTACGTAAAACTGATGTTTCCCATAGCACCAGCAACTTCCAGGCCATACAGTGAAGGACCTGAAATGATTATTACAGTGATTAAGGTCTAACAGTAATAACTTACAGTAAACCCTCAATTTAACTGACTAAAGGAGGAAACGGAAGACCAGTAATGGAGACTGTGGTGGAGAGCAGTAAGTGTGTTTTGCTGTGATCATAAAATCTGTAAAGAACAGGCCTTCTGAATGAATTAATTATGACAGTATTCTGTCATATATTTCTGAAAACTATTAAATTGAGGGCCATTAAATCGAGGGTTAGTTAAAATAATAGTAGTAGGTCAGCCATCACTAATCCGGCATCATTGGGACTTGTACAGTGCCGGATTAGCAAGTTTGCTGGATTACAGGGCGATTAGGTTAGAATACACTTATATTTTGGCCTTTCTTTGATTAGTTTATCTGCAGCATGTAAACATTCATCATTTCTTGTTACTTATAAAATTGCATTACTCTAGACCATGTCAAAAGTGCAGCAATCCCTGTTCAGTTTCCAGCAATTTGTAAGAAAGAAGCCCATGACTCTTGCCTTCAAAACTTGCCTTTTAACTGGCTGTCAAGATGCCGAAAAATGCTTAAAAAAAAAAAGGTCCTGAAGATAAAGACGTACAAACTATGCTATTTGCTCTTAAGTGCCTGCACACTGTAGTCAAAGCATAATAGTTTTACCATCTTATGAGCAAGAGATTGTAATAACTCACTACAATGGATACATTACAAACCTTTTCATGGAACATTGCTTCCATCAGGAAGCGGTTGCCTGACTTACATCATATTAGTGCAACCAAGAATATTGATGTCATCTGTTTGTAGGAATGTAGATTGAAAGATTGAGCACCTCCACCAAACTTGCTTAGATATGCAGCTTATAACCTAAGGTCAACCAACTGTTGTGTGATGTATGTCAGAAAGAACTTGCCACATTCACTCCTTTCCTTGCAGAGTCGAGTTAACATGCAGTATCATGGTGTCAAAGTATATGCAGGCGATTTTTCCATAAACATTTTTAATCTCTATGCCCCAGCGAACCAGCTTCGACCTGATGCTTTACCAGATCGCATCAATAGTGAACCTACCATCATTCTTGGAGATTTTAATGCCAGACATAAGAATATTGGTGGGTCTATAACAAACACCAATGGAACTAAACTAGTGAAATTGCTAAATGAGCATGATAATGTTAGAATTGTGAGCACTACTGAGCCTACTCACATATATGGTGGCATACTAGATCTGTGCCTTGGATTTAATACATCATATACGATGCATGACTCTGTCATTACCTGGAGTTTACCTGGAGAGAGTTCCGGGGGTCAACGCCCCCACGGCCCGGTCTGTGACCAGGCCTCCTGGTGGATCAGAGCCTGATCAACCAGGCTGTTGCTGCTGGCTGCATGCAAACCAATGTACGAGCCACAGCCCGGCTGGTCAGGAACCGACTTTAGGTGATTGTCCAGTGCCAGCTTGAAGACTGCCAGGGGTCTGTTGGTAATCCCCCTTATGTATGCTGGGAGGCAGTTGAACAGTCTCGGGCCCCTGACACTTATTGTATGGTCTCTTAACGTGCTAGTGACACCCCTGCTCTTCATTGGGGGGATGTTGCATCGTCTGCCAAGTCTTTTGCTTTCGTAGTGAGTGATTTTCGTGTGCAAGTTGGGTACTAGTCCCTCTAGGATTTTCCAGGTGTATATAATCATGTATCTCTCCCGCCTGCGTTCCAGGGAATACAGGTTCAGGAACCTCAAGCGCTCCCAGTAATTGAGGTGTTTTATCTCCGTTATGCGCACCATGAAGGTTCTCTGTACATTTTCTAGGTCGCCAATTTCACCTGCCTTGAAAGGTGCTGTTAGTGTGCAGTAATATTCCAGCCTAGATAGAACAAGTGACCTGAAGAGTTTCATTATGGGCTTGGCCTCCCTAGTTTTGAAGGTTCTCATTATCCATCCTGTCATTTTTCTAGCAGATGCGATTGATACAATGTTATGGTCCTTGAAGGTGAGATCCTCCGGCATGATCACTCCCAGGTCTTTGACGTTGGTGTTTCGCTCTATTTTGTGGCCAGAATTTGTTTTGTACTCTGATGAAGATTTAATTTCCTCGTGTTTACCGTATCTGAGTAATTGAAATTTCTCATCGTTGAACTTCATATTGTTTTCTGCAGCCCACTGAAAGATTCGGTTGATGTCAGCCTGGAGCCTTGCAGTGTCTGCAATGGAAGACACTGTCATGCAGATTCGGGTGTCATCTGCAAAGGAAGACACGGTGCTCTGGCTGACATCCTTGTCTATGTCGGATATGAGGATGAGGAACAAGATGGGAGCGAGTACTGTGCCTTGTGGAACACAGCTTTTCACAGTAGCTGCCTCGGACTTTACTCTGTTGATGACTACTCTCTGTGTTCTGTTAGTGAGGAAATTATAGATCCATCGACCGACTTTTCCTGTTATTCCTTTAGCACGCATTTTGTGTGCTATTACGCCATGGTCACACTCGTCGAAGGCTTTTGCAAAGTCTGTATATATTACATCTGCATTCTTTTTATCTTCTAATGCATTTAGGACCTTGTCGTAGTGATCCAATAGTTGAGACAGACAGGAGCGACCTGTTCTAAACCCATGTTGCCCTGGGTTGTGTAACTGATGGGTTTCTAGATGGGTGGTGATCTTGCTTCTTAGGACCCTTTCAAAGATTTTTATGATATGGGATGTTAGTGCTATCGGTCTGTAGTTCTTTGCTGTTGCTTTAAGATAAGATAAGATAAGATTTCGTTTGGACTTTTAATCCCCGGAGGGTTAGCCACCCAGGATAACCCAAGAAAGTCAGTGCGTCATCGAATACTGTCTAACTTATTTCCATTGGGGTCCTTAATCTTGTCCCCCAGGATGCGACCCACACCAGTCGACTAACACCCAGGTACCTATTTGCTGCTAGGTGAACAGGACAACAGGTGTAAGGAAACGTGTCGAAATGTTTCCACCCGCCGGGAATCGAACCCGGGCCCTCTGTGTGTGAAGCGGGAGCTTTAGCCACCAGGCCACCATGCCACCCCACCAGGCCACCAGGCCACTGCCCCCTTTGTGGAGTGGGGCTATGTCTGTTGTTTTTTAGTAACTGTGGGACGACCCCCGTGTCCATGCTCCTTCTCCATAGGATGGAAAAGGCTCGTGATAGGGGCTTCTTGCAGTTCTTGATGAACACGGAGTTCCATGAGTCTGGCCCTGGGGCAGAGTGCATGGGCATGTCATTTATCACCTGTTCGAAGTCATTTGGCATCAGGATAACATCGGATAGGCTTGTGTTAACCAAATCCTGTGGCTCTCATAAAAAATTAATTTTGATCTTCGACTCTCAGTCTGGTTAGCGGCTTGCTAAAAACTGAGTCATATTGGGACTTGAGTAGCTCACTCATTTCCTTGCTGTCATCTGTGTAGGACCCATCTTGTTTAAGTAGGGGCCCAATACAGGATGTTGTTCTCGACTTTGATTTGGCATAGGAGAAGAAATACTTTGGGTTTCTTTCGATTTCATTTATGGCTTCTAGTTCTTCCCGCGATTCCTGACTCCTATAAGATTTCTTTAGCTTGAGTTCGATGCTTGCTATTTCTCTGACCAGTGTCTCCCTACGCATTTCAGATATATTGACCTCTTTTAGCCGCTCTGTTATTCTTTTCCATCACCTGTAAAGGGAGCGCCTGTCTCTTTCTATTTTACATCTACTCCTCCTTTTTCTTAGAGGAATAAGCCTTGTGCATACATCGAGTGCCACCAAGTTAATCTGTTCTAGGCATACGTTGGGGTCTGTGTTGCTTAGTATATCTTCCCAGCTTATATCGGTTAGGACTTGGTTTACTTGGTCCCACTTTATGTTTTTGTTATTGAAGTTGAATTTGGTGAATGCTCCCTCATGACTAATCTCATTATGTCGGTCTGGGGCTCCGCGCATTCATGTCTGACCCTCAATTATGTTGTGATCTGAGTATATTGTTTTTGATATGGTGACATTTCTTATCAGATCATCATTGTTAGTGAAGATGAGGTCTAGTGTATTCTCCAGTCTAGTAGGCTCTATTATTTGCTGGTTTAAATTGAATTTTGTGCAGAGATTTAAAAGCTCGTGTGAGTGTGAGTTTTCATCAGAGCTGCCTCCTGGTGTTATTACTGCAACAATATTATTTGCTATATTCCTCCATTTTAGGTGCCTTAAGTTGAAATCCCCCAGGAGCAAGATGTTGGGTGCAGGAGCTGGAAGATTTTCCAGACAGTGGTCAATTTTTAACAGCTGTTCCTGGAATTGCTGGGATGTTGCATCCGGAGGCTTGTAGACTACCACAATGACTAGGTTTTGGTTCTCGACCTTTACTGCTAAAACTTCCACTACATCATTTGAGACATTTAGCAGTTCTGTGCAAACAAGTGACTCTGCAATGTACAGGCCAACCCCCCCTTTTGCCTGTTCACTCTGTCACATCTGTATAGGTAGTAACCTGGGATCCATATTTCGTTGTCCAAGTGATCCTTAATGTGGGTCTCAGTGAAAGCTGCGAACATTGCCTTTGCCTCTGCAAGCAGTCCACGGATGAAAGGTATTTTGTTGTTTGTTGCTGGCTTTAGACCCTGTATATTTGCATACTAGATCTGTGTCTTGGATTTAATACATCATATACGATGCATGACTCTGTCATAGTTGATGATCTTCTATCTGATCACTTCCCAAGACTAACAACTGTCAATCTTGATCACATCTCCAGCAATCAAGGAGCTAAATACAGAAGGAGGAAACTTATTCTCAAACCAGAACACAGAGACAACTTTATTAACCACTTGGATCAATGGTATAAGAATTACGAGCCCATTGGCACACAAAAATTTAATGATGACTTAATTACCACTATTGAGAGTGTTCTCACAGATCAAGGGGGCAGGAATAGGAAACAAAGACCCTCCACTATAAATAACAATAAAAACCAATGTAAATACTATAATGATCCACAGCTACGCAATCTAACACATGCAGCTAGGAGGATTGGTAAAGCATACCGTGAATGTAGAACTCCAGACCTGCTCAGAACGTTCCAAGCTGTACTAACAAATGCAAGGAATAGAAAGGAAGAACTTAGGCAACAGGAATGGGAACAGTTTGTTAGTGGATTAAATAGGTCCACCCCTTTGAGTTTGGCTTGGAAAGGTATAAATAAAATAACTAGGAAAAAGACTGGCAATGTTGCTCATCCCTTTCCTCTTGAAAAAGCAAATGGCCTCATAAATGACTGGTCCAAAACATCCAGGCATGAAAACCTTCCATCTCATATTAGAAAAAATTTAGAGAGTGCTTCTGAAGAAATGTTGAAACTGATTAATTTTATGAGCCAAAATATTGATGAGAGTGATTGCCTCTTTACCGAGTATGAATTAGATAATGCATTAACCAAAGGTCGAACAACTGCTTCAGGAGAGGATGGTATAACCTATGATATTCTCAGAACTCTAAGGCACGTGCCTGATAACCCTTTGTTGGCACTGTATAATCTCAGTTACATTGAGGGCGTTCTTCCTACTTCCTGGACCAATAGTCTCATTGTGCCTATCCCTAAGCCCCAATAGCCTAACACATTTAGGCCGATCTCCTTAACTAGTTGTCTTTGTAAAACTTTTGAAAGAATGATGCTTAACAGACTGTACTACAGAATCAGACACCAACTTTCCCCCTACCTCTATGGGTTCATGAAAGGTAAAAGTGTGCAGAACTGTATTTCCACCTTTCTCACTGCACACACCTCTACTAGTTTTACCACTTTTCTTGATCTAAAATCTGCATTTGATATTGCGAACAGAACCGTTATACTACATGAATTAGCCAAAATGAATATTGGTGGTAGCTTACTCTGCTGGATAATAGGATACCTGTCAAATAGAGTATCCTCTGTCCTTTACCAAGGCTTCAGAAGTGATTCTAAAGAAATGTCTTTAGGTACACCGCAGGGAGGAGTTCTTAGTCCCATGCTATTTAATATTCTGATTAATGCTCTCCTAAATGCTCTACCTGCCTCACCTAAACATATAGCTATAAGCTATGCTGATATCATGATCCATACAACAGGGCATAAGAAGATGAATACCATTCTTAGTGAAGTTCAAGCAATTTGTAATCGACTAGGCCTCATAATATTTTCCTCTAAAACAAAGATATTAACAAGCAAACGACATCCCCCACCCATCAATTTGCAGGGTGAAATCATTAGCTACGTTAAAACCTACAGATATCTTGGTGTAGATGTACCCTTTAACAAATCCACTATACCACAACTAAACAAGAAATGCAAAGCTAGGCTAAATGCTCTCAAAGCTGTTGCTGGCTACAATCCCAACTATGGTGCTAATGTGAGAATCGTGAGAATGATGTGCATAGCCTATGTTAGGTCCTTAATTGATTATGCTGCTCCCATGTTGATATTAGCTAGAGAAAGTTCTCTCCGACCCTTGGAGTTAATGCAAAATGAAGCTCTCAGGATTATTCTTGGCTGTCCCAGATCTACAAAAGTTCTTAACATGAGGAAGGAGCTTGGTATTTCTAGTATCAGTGATAGGATTGTTGAAATTAACACTGTACTCGGTATTAGAATGTTGAGAAACGAACCAGACACTGTCACAGTGAATCTTACCAAGTGTCTAGAGGTAAATACACACAGATCTAAATGGATTGTGAAAACGTGCAATTGCATTAAGTTTTATAACCTGCATGAACTGTATCACTGTAGGCAACAAGAGCATTTCACCCCTCCATGGAAGATGTGCTCATTTAATATCACATACCTACAAGTCCCTCCCAAGAAGCTCATTGCTAGTAATCCCTTCCTTAAATCTCTTGTTAGAGCAACTGCTCAAGAAGAAATTTTTCGCCTAGCTGGTAGTAATAAGTTATCACAAGTTATATACACTGATGGATCTAAACAAGAGTCTTCTGGCAGGGCTGCATCTGCTCTTGTTGCCACCTCCCTAGTTAAGAACGATAAATTTGTTGAGTTAGGCATAAGAATTAACAACTGGGCGTCTACACTGCAAACTGAATTGTTTGCAATCCTAATGGTGCTAAAGCTAACCTATGACACTGAGCTTGACTCTATCATCATTACTGATTCTATGTCATCATTAAAGGCTCTTGACTCATATAATGACTCCAACAACATGCTCATTGGAGAAGCCAGGTATAGATACTCAAAAATTAGGGACAAAGGAATTAATGTACAATTGCTATGGATCCCATCACACATTGGATTACTCCTTCATGATAAAGTTGATATGTTAGCCAAGAAGAGTACCCAGAAGGAGAATGTAGAATATAACTTTGGTATAACTGTGTCTAGCATTAGGAATAATATTAGGAGAGAAGTAAATAATGAAAATGATTGTTATAGGAATGCAGTTAGAAGCCTGAGTAGATCTATAACCCACTATGATAACATGAACGTAGATAAGTATGTTTATGGAGCAACTTGCAATGTGAACAGACTGACTGATGTTGTAGTGACCAGGCTTAGGCTTGGTTACAAGTACTTCTGGCAGTTTGGGAGACACACAGATGATCAAACTAAATGTAAATTATGTGATCAGGCATATGGAAAAGTGCTGACACAATCAGCAATCCCCACTCTTTCAGAGTTTAGACACTGCCCTTCCCAACTTCATGTTTAGAAAATCCAAAAAAGGATATCATCCTAAAGATTATTATTAACACTGGCCAATTCCCACCAAGGCAGGGTGGCCTGAAAAAGAAAAACTTTCACCATCATTCACTCCATCACTGTCTTGCCAGAAGGGTGCTTTACACTACAGTTTTTAAACTGCAACATTAACACCCCTCCTTCAGAGTGCAGGCACTGTACTTCCCATCTCCAGGACTCAAGTCCGGCCTGCCGGTTTCCCTGAATCCCTTCAAAAATGTTACTTTTCTCACACTCCAACAGCACATCAAGTATTAAAAACCATTTGTCTCCATTCACTCCTATCAAACACGCTCACGCATGCCTGCTGGAAGTCCAAGCCCCTTTACCCCCTCCCTCCAACCTTTCCTAGGTCGACCCCTACCCTGCCTTCCTTCCACTACAGACTGATACACTTTTGAAGTCATTCTGTTTCGCTCCATTCTCTCTACATGTCTGAACCACCTCAACAACCCTTCCTCAGCCCTCTGGACAACAGTTTTGGTAATCCCGCACCTCCTCCTAACTTCCAAACTACGAATTCTCTGCATTATATTCACACCACACATTGCCCTCAGACATGACATCTCCACTGCTTCCAGCCTTCTCCTCGCTACAACATTCATCACCCATGCTTAACACCCATATAAGTGTGTTGGCAAAACTATACTCTCATACATTCCCCTCTTTGCCTCCAAGGACAAAGTTCTTTGTCTCCACAGACTCCTAAGTGCATCGCTCACCCTTTTTCCCTCATCAATTCTATGATTCACCTCATCTTTCATAGACCCATCCGCTGACACGTCCACTCCCAAATATCTGAATACATTCACCTCCTCCATACTCTCTCCCTCCAATCTGATATCCAATCTTTCATCACCTAATCTTTTTGTTATCCTCATAACCTTACTCTTTCCTGTATTCACTTTTAATTTTCTTCTTTTGCATACCCTACCAAATTCATCCACCATCCTCTGCAACTTCTCTTCAGAATCTCCCAAGAGCACAGTGTCATCAGCAAAGAGCAGCTGTGACAACTCCCACTTTATGTGCGATTCTTTATCTTTTAACTCCATGCCTCTTGCCAAGACCCTCGCATTTACTTCTCTTACAACCCCATCTATAAATATATTAAACAACCACGGTGACATCACACATCCTTGTCTAAGGCCTACTTTTACTGGGAAATAATCTCCCTCTTTCCTACATACCCTAACTTGAGCCTCACTATCCTCGTAAAAACTCTTCACTGCTTTCAGTAACCTACCTCCTACACCATACACCTGCAACATCTGCCACATTTCCACCCTGTCATACACCTTTTCGAAATCCATAAATGCCACAAAAACCTCTTTAGCCTTATCTAAATACTGTTCACTTATATGTTTCACTGTAAACACCTGGTCCACACACCCCCTACCTTTCCTAAAGCCTCCTTGTTCATCTGCTATCCTATTCTCCGTCTTACTCTCAATTCTTTCAATAATAACTACCATACACTTTACCAGGTATACTCAACAGACTCATCCCCCTATAATTTTTGCACTCTCTTTTGTCCCCTTTGCCTTTATACAAAGGAACTATGCATGCTCTCTGCGAATCCCTAGGTACCTTACCCTCTTCCATACATTTATTAAATAATTGCACCAACCACTCCAAAACTATATCCCCACCTGCTTTTAACATTTCTATCTTTATCCCATCAATCCCAGCTGCCTTACCCCCTTTCCTAAAGATATTACTAAATAATAAAAAAATTTTTAATGGAGTGTATAAATGGTTATGTATCTTCTAATAAAGGCTAATGATGTCTAAACTGTGGTACCAGCAGTGTCTGGCAAGACAGTGATAGTGTGAATGATGGTGAACGTGCTTTTTCCGTCAGTGTGGCAGACAGCTATGTGTAAAAATTATTTGCCACAAGATAACTTAACAGATGTTGTTTTACAATGGAATTTTTTTACATACAAAAATTCTTAGTTATGCAATGCATTTCAGGCAATTAAACTTGAGGTATGTGACAATGATTAACTGAAAGTATTATTATTATTATAATCAAAAAAGAAGCGCTAAGCCACAAGGGCTATACAGCTAACTGAAAGTAGATTATGTGAATGCTAAAAAAAAAAAAAAAAAAAAAAAGTTAACGACTAATTTGTTTGAGGATGAGATTGACAATGCAATAACTGTTAAAAGTAATAAAACTTGGTTTATATATATAACAGGAATGTTAATGTGAGGGACACTGAGACAAAATAGTATCAATAGTTTTGTGAGGTTGGACACAGCTGAGAAAAGAAGTGTACTGGTAGTGTAATGGTATAAACAGTTTACTGGTATATACAAACAACCATCACCAACACCCACAAAAAAGCACAATTTTGTATGCCATGGTATAATAAATGAGCAGTAATGCAAACAAATAAATCAGTGAGTGAACAGAAGAGGGACCTGACCTCTCAATGCTTACATTCTTCTACTAGTGAACTACATCTCACCCTCTGACAGTATATAAGGCTCCATACTGTCACTTCAACTTCACACAGTTTCAGACTATGGAACAAATACTCTTCTCGAGGTTGACGGACTGACCACCTCAAAACTATGTCTTCAAGGCTGATGGACTGACTACACTGTCTTCACATCTCTACCGCGTCTACCAACTTTTCTGTACTCGACTGAAGAAGTCTACTGTGTAGATGAAAAGTTTCAGAATAAAGATACCTAAATGTTTTATATGTGTCTTACTTACAAACCTGTTCATACTTTATACCATTTTAATATTCAGAAAAAATATTGATGAAAATATTTTTTATAACCGTGTAAAAATAATAAATATAGGTAGTAGGTTGGTAGACAGCAACCGCCCAGGGAGGTACTACCGTCCTGCCAAGTGAGTGTAAAACGAAAGCCTGTAATTGTTTTACATGATGGTAGGATTGCTGGTGTCCTTTTTTCTGTCTCATTAACATGCAAGATTTCAGGTACGTCTTGCTACTTCTACTTACACTTAGGTCACACTACACATACATGTACAAGCACATATATACACACCCCTCTGGGTTTTCTTCTATTTTCTTTCTAGTTCTTATTCTTGTTTATTTCCTCTTATCTCCATGGGGAAGTGGAACAGAATTCTTCCTCCGTAAGCCATGCGTGTTGTAAGAGGCAACTAAAATGCCGGGAGCAAGGGGCTAGTAACCTCTTCTCCTGTATATATTACTAAATGTAAAAGGAGAAACTTTCGTTTTTCCTTTTGGGCCACCCCGCCTCGGTGGGATACGGCCGGTGTGTTGAAAGAAGAAGAAAAATAATAAACAAAAAAAGAATAGTACACAGATTGACAGGAGTAAAATGGGTAGACACATAAGAGGTGAAACACCTGAAAGCCAAACTGAACAAATTTAGGAAAAGGTAAAGAGAAAGTCAGGGAAATCTAGCATGTCTCTCTTTACCTTTACTTGCTTCTGTAACTAACTACAGTATAGTCTTGCTTAAACTGAAATGTAAGACTTTCAATACTAGTATTTGCAGTTACAATAAAGCTGGAGATATAGAATGATGGCTAAAGGTCTCGCTTCACACGGTGAGAGTCTGGGTTAGATTCCCAGCGAGGGTAGAAACCTTAAGCGTGTTTCTTTACAACGGCTGTCTATGTTCACCCATCAGTAAAATGGGTACCTGGGAGTTAGTCAACTGGTGTGGGTCACATCCTGGGACAAAACTGACCTAATTTGCCCGAAATGCTCTGCATAACAAGCGGCTTTCTATATATATTAGAATGTCATTGATGTCAGCTAGGCCTGTATACTTTGTACATGTACTTGTAGTTAATAAACATTTTTTTTTTTTTAACAAGTCGGCTGTCTCCCACTGAGGCAAGGTGACCCAAAAAGAAAGAAAATCCCCATAAAGAAAATACTTTCATCATTATTCAACTTTCACCTCACTCGCACATAATCACTGTTTTTGCAGAGGTGCTCAGAACACAACAGCTTAGAAGCATATACGTATAAAGATACACAACATATCTCTCCAAACTGCCAATATCCCAAACCACTCATAAAGAGTACAGGCATTGTACTTCCCATTTCCAGGACTCGAGTCCGGCTATATAAAAATAACTGGTTTCCCTGAATCCCTTCACTAAATATTACCCTGCTCACACTCCAACAGATCGTCAGGTCCCAAATACCATTCGTCTCCATTCACTCCTATTGAACATGCTCACGCACGCCTGCTGGAAGTCCAAGCCCCTCTCCCACAAAACCTCCCTTACCCCTTCCTTCCAACCTTTTCAAGGACAACCCCCTACCCCGCCTTCCTTCCCCTACAGATTTAAATGCTCTCCATGTCACTACTTTGATCCATTCTCTCTAAATGACCAAACCACCTCAACAACCCCTCTTCAGCCCTCTGACTAATACTTTTATTAACTCCACACCTCTTAATTTCCACACTCCGAATTTTCTGCATAATATTTACACCACACACTGTCCTTAGACAGGACATCTCCACTGCCTCCAACCGCCTCCTCGCTGCTGCATTCACAACCCAAGCTTCACACCCATACAAAAGTGTTGGTACTACTGTACTTTCATACATTCCTTTTTGCCTCCATAGATAATGTTTTTTGTCTCCACATATACCTCAACGCACCACTCACCTTTTTTTCCTCATCAATTCTATGATTAACCTCATCCTTCGTAAATCCATCTGCCGACACATCAACTCCCAAGTAGTATCTGAAAACATTCACTTCTTCCATACTCCTCCTTCCCAATTTAATATCCAATTTTTCTTTATCTAAATCATTTGATACCCTCATCACCTTACTCTTTTCTATGTTCACTTTCAACTTTCTACCTTTACACACACTCCGAAACTCGTCAACTATTATTAATACAAGGCTTCATGAAAACTGGACTGCCACAGTAATTTTTTTTTCAACAAACCAGCCATTTCCCACAAAAGCAGGGTGACCCAATAAATAAGAAACAAAAGCTTTTCTTCTTTTCACATCTAGTAATGTATACAGGAGAAGGGGTTACTAGCCCCTTGCTCCCGGCATTTCAGTCCCCTCTTACAACATGCATGGCTTATGGAGGAAGAATTCTGCCACTAAATTACTTTTTAACATGCTGGCCATCTCCCACTGTGGTAGGGTGACCTGAAAAAAGAAACACTTTCACCATCATTCACACTATCACTGCCTTGCCAGAGGCATGCAGATATGACAGTACATAACTAGAAGAAAATACTGCAGGGTTGGGCAGCTTACAAGAAGCACTTACAATGACTGCAAAGACGAGCACTGTGCCCAGGTTATCGAAAAAGGCTCGGTCATGGAGGGAGTAGGCAGAGTCCAGGATAATACTGAGGGGGACAAGAGATTTATTAAAGAATAAAAAGGCAAAATACCGTGACTGGAACAATACACAAATAACCTGCACATAGGAGAAAGAAACTTTAACTATGTTTTGGACAAACTTGGACCACTGACTAGTCTCGCACACTAGTTAATAATCCAAGTCAGACCAAAACATCAACATAAGTGTCTTTCTCCCATGTGCAGGTTATTTGTGTAGAGATTTATTAATGATACATT
>NC_091296.1:13529368-13539368 GCF_038502225.1 Cherax quadricarinatus
TCCTAGAATTTGTATTGATAAAGCCACTGGATGGCGAAACGTCTACAATAAAGATACCCAGATGTTGCACATGTGTCTTAATTTCATCTTTATACGTATATGCTTCTAAGCTGTTGTGTTCTGAGCACCTCTGCAAAAACAGTGATTATGTGTGAGTGAGGTGAAAGAGTTGAATGATGATGAAAGTATTTTCTTTTTGGGGATTTTCTTTCTTTTTGGGTCACCCTGCCTCGGTGGGAGATGGCCGACTTGTTAACCCTTAAACTGTCCAAACGTAGACCTATGTTTTTCAACATTTGAAAGTATGTAAAAAAATGTAGATCTTTTTGTTTTTTTACACTTGAAAACATGTAAAAAAAAAATTTGATCTACCTTTTTTTTTTTTTGTTATATTTGGAAATAAGTAAAAAACATAGATCTACTTTTGAAGCACTATGCATGTGAACATAGATCTTTTTGGACAGTTTAAGGATAAAAAAAAAAATAATAATTCTATCCTGCCTCCTTTTTTTTCGTCAATTTTGCCTTGATCATGTTACTGTTCATCATTTGTAATTGCACCCATGACACAGCAACCTCCTGGTGGAGAGCAGTTTTTCATTTCTTAGATGATCTAGAAGACTGTGTAGGAAGGAACCCTTGTGAAGGATTGACAAATATGGCCTTTCCTGCCTCAGTTTTTCACCATTATAATTTTTTTGATGCACCAGCAGTCTCCCACCGAGGCAGGGTTGCCCGAAAAAGAAGAAATGCCTTTAGAAAAGGCCATCATCTTTTTCTTCTTCTTTCAACAAACTGGCCGTATCCCACTGAAGCAGGGTGGCCCAAAAAGAAAAACAAACTTTAACTTTAGTAATATACTGTATACAGGAGAAGGGGTTACTAGCCCGGCATTTTAGTCGCCTCTTACAATATACACGGATCATGGAGGAAGGCTTCTTCTCCACTTCCCCATGGAGTACTATTAGAATTCTTGCACATTATTCCAAGGATAATCTTTGGAAGGAGTTGGAGGGCCAATTAGTGAAGGCTTCAGGATTGAAGACATGTGGGTGGAATTATCTCCTTGATGCCCACTCTGCTGTTGGCCTTTGACCATGAAAATGAAAAGAAAATGTTTATTTCCAAGAAATACAGTATCAGTGTTATAAGACAGTAACTGAATGAATGACAATGAGTGTCTCTTCCTTTTTTGGGGACACCCAACCTCAGTAGATGACCGTCATGTGAAATTTTGTCTCATAATGGGCTATAAGTTATACAGAAAAAAACCCTGGTTATGCAAAGCATTTTTGGAGCACTCTTCCTAGGGTTGTCAAGGTCACTCCAGGATTCAGATGAAAGTAAGTCACTTTAACTTCTTTGGATTGTTCTAGGTAATTTACACTATGTATGATGATTGTACTTATGTGTACCTGTATCTAGATAAACTTACTTATTTACACTTGGTTTCAACTTCCTTTTGAGCCTCACTTTCCAATCCCCACAGATGCTTTTATCATGCATCTGGGCATGCAAGTCACTTGTTATCATCATGAGAAGGGTTAAGCAGACATATGAGTTGTGTGGTTGGGATGCACATACTGAGGCATCTTGCCCTGGTCCAGTGTGTTGTCTTCACTGCTGTGTGAAGAATGTTAGAATAAAGTTTCATCTGTGAAACCATTGGAAGGGGGAGATAGGATACAATAAGATTTGTTTGGAATTTTAACCAGGAGAGCTAGCCACCCAGGATAACCCAAGAAACTCAGTGCATCATCGAGGACTGTTTTTTATTTCCATTGGGGTCCTTCAATCTTGTCCCCCATGATGCAGCCCTGTTATAAAACACCACTTGCCAGTAATTCTAAGTTTACCCTTGACTCTGACCTTATGCATACAAGGCACAGGCTGATATTCCAAGACTATTCTTTAGAAAACAAGTGCGCCTTATATGCTGGAAAATACAGGAGCGCCCCACTTACACAGCAGGTTGTTCTGGGCTACTGCTGTAAAGCAAAAATCACTATTAAAGTGAAAAATAGCCTTTTTTCACTTTCAAATATACATATAAAAGCCTGATAACATGTTTACACTTTCATATATTAAGTGAGCAAAAGAGATAGGCCTAAAAAATGCATATACAGTACACACATTACTTAAAATATTTTTATCCTTAACGTATAGTGAGTGGTGAATATAGTTATTAGGAAGTTAAAAGAAATGAAGAATGGGTATAATTTAAAATCGTTGTATTAGCGAAACACTGTAAAGTGAAGTGCTGTAAAGTGGGGCCCTCCTATACAGTACTGTACATTTCTTTGATCTATCATGTCTTGTACAAAAATTTCAACAAGTTTTGTCTGAATGCTACTACAGTACTGTAAAATTAGTGAAATTCAAGGACTGCTAAAAGTTCCACAAACATTTACATATTTTTTCCGCACATCATTAATGAAGCACAGCATGTTAATTATACTAACCGTGTGGTGAAGAACACAATAAGACCAAGGATTACCCCGAGCACAACAAGCACACATGACTCTGGTACTCTGCTGGAGACCCATCGAAGATGGTGGAAACCTGTAAACAATAATAAATTTATTTCTTTTGTGCAGTATGCAGGTAATGTAGTTTACATGTAATAAAATACTAGCATGCGTGCATTTCGTGCATTTCGGGCAGACTGATCAAGAAAAACACAAACATGGTTTGCTTTCTTCATAAAAACTTATTATTTTGCTTTACTGTCCTCATTCTGTAACCAAGAGGAATTTTTTTCTTTGGATATATGTATAGTTTGGAGGGAGGAAAAAACAAGCGTGAGACAGTTGTTACATTGAAAAGGACACAAAAAAAATTCACTATTTCCACATTGTTTGAAACCCTTGAATTGCATAAATCTATTTATCCTCTGGGAATTTATGTAACATGGTTAAAGGAAACTACAAAAATGCAATTAAGCTTGAGAACAAAGAAAGATTATGGATATTACAGCTTGTCCGTTGGCATCACTTATGATTCTGGTCAGTTTAGTGTTCATATAATGTGTTGCATTGTCCACTGATGATGAAAGTGTTTTCACTTATAATGCATATAATGAGGTAGGTTCTAATACAAACAAGTTTATTTCTAACTCACAAAATCGTAATAGCACAATTACAAACAAACCACAGAATGGGAAGGGCTTGAACCTATGGCAAGTCGTAAAATTCCAGGCCAGCCTGTATGTCACTGAACCAACTGGTCCAGTAGCTCAAGCCGGAGGGCCCAAGAAAGAAGACAGAAGAAAGAAGATGAACGACACCCCCAACCGGGGGCCACAGCCGGGTCACCATATGGAGAAGATCCGGGCCGAAAGTACCGGCGAACCTCTAATGAATGAATGAATGAATGAATACACGAAAGAAAAAAAGTACTTGAATTTTGAATTTGAATTTAAATAATACATAATTGACAAAGGATTAACTGATATGTATAAACTACTTCACTTTAATTCTCCATATTTTCCAAGTTTGCAGTGACCACTGAAAAACTTTACTGAGTAATGGACGAGTCTTCCAATATTAATAAGCTAAGTACATTTCTGTTCTACAATATACCATAAACTAACAGCTCAACTATAGCCGCAAGGTGTGACTTTTCAATGGACTGAGTCGGGCCGTAATGTCGTATCTCTCTCCTAAGTGTGGGTTATTTGTGTATTGTTTCAGCCATAGTATTATGATTTTTATTCTTTGTAACTGAAAAATAACCATACTGGAAGTTGAATGATAGCTCTAGACCTTTCGTGTTATAATCTACACATCATCACGAGCTTGTAATGTTGCAGAAATAGAGTAGGAAATCAAGGCAGATTTGTTCCTTGATGTGTTGATTGCAACATGAAAGGCCTAGAGTTTACCTGGAGAGAATTACGGGGGTCAACGCCCCCGCGGCCCGGTCTGTGACCAGGCCTCATAGTGGATCAGGGCCTGATCAACCAGGCTGTTACTGCTGGCTGCAGAAAGCAAAAGACTCGGCAGACGATGCAACATCCCAACTCCCCCTGTGGTTATTTTGCATCTTTCATTGCTCGTTCGTAATTATTGCATAGCTGAAATAGTTGTAGAGTACGTATTTCACTCTTATAAGAAACAGAAGTACTGACACCTTGTATCAATATTTCTATTTACCCAGTCACAAGGTCTGGGAAACTGGTTTTATAAGGACCACTCTTACTGACCATGATGGGTAGCTGCGACTTTATATTTTCTCTAAAATAGTTCTTATCTTCCTTGGACGGCTATTTACAGGAGCAATGTACTCTGATAATCATCATTTTCTAATTCCTATCCTGAATCTGCTTTACCTCTTCAGGAAAAAAATCATTATCATAGTCCACATTCCATCAGTCACCAACTTTGACTGGCTCTTCTAGTGGAGGATCATCTTGGATTACATATTCTTTAAATAGGAGCTCATCATGTGGCAAATTAGTCTCTGAGGACGTTTTCATTTCATCATTTGTTAGAGTGTATGTAGTGACATGGCCTTGCTCAATGGTGGAATCCAGTAAGAAATGTGTTTGTTTGGATATTTAACCCCGGAGAGTTAGCCACCCAGGATAACCCAAGAAAGGCAGTGCCTCCTAAGTTTATTCGTATACACAAATACAATTACACAGATTATCATACACAACCTGCTGTCTCTGTTCATCTATTTTTAAGTAGGTACCTGGGTGTTAGTCGACTGCTATGGGTCGCATCCTGGGGGACAAGATTGCAGGACCCCAATGGAAATAAGACAAAAGACAGTCCTAGGTTATGCACTGACTTTCTTGGGTTATCCTGAGTGGATAACCCTCCTGGTTAAAAACCCGAACAAATTTTATAGCAAAGGTATCAGCACAGACCGCTTTCAATTTGAGGACTTCATTTCTCTATTATAACATAGTACTACATTCCTACTACTGCTCTGTATGATAATCTATGTAACTGCATTTGTGCATACCTGAATAAACTTACTACTGAAGGATAGTCACAATACCGTGGCTGACATGATTCACAAATAACCCGCACTTAAGAGAGGAAACTTATGATGACCTGGTCCATCCTGGAACAGTGTCAACTCGCAGTTGTCTACGTTTATTCCTGTTTCAACCAGGTTTCTTTCCCGGACGCAAGGAGGCAGGGTTAGGTACGGCGTAACCTATTACTGGCCCTATAAACTCCAACAAGAAGATACGGAATATGCCATCAGTGGCCCTATTATTATTATTATTATGTATTATTATTATTATACCTAACCAGGTATGGGGGGGGGGGGTGATCCTGGACTTGGAGTTTTTAACGTAAATTACTAGAACTAGTTTTAATTTGCTTCATATTTAGCCTGGTGGCCTGGTGGCTAAAGCTCCCGCTTCACACACGGAGGGCCCGGGTTCGATTCCCGGCGGGTGGAAACATTCGACACGTTTCCTTACACCTGTTGTCCTGTTCACCTAGCAGCAAATAGGTACCTGGGTGTTAGTCGACTGGTGTGGGTCGCATCCTGGGGGACAAGATTAAGGACCCCAATGGAAATAAGTTAGACAGTCCTCGATGACGCACTGACTTTCTTGGGTTATCCTGGGTGGCTAACCCTCCGGGGTTAAAAATCCGAACGAAATCTCTCTCTTACACTGTAGCAGCTATTGATCAATGTCTGAATGCTGGTAAGAGCAGATATTCTAACGCTCATATTATTGTTACATTCATGAAAAGTGAACTAATTATATGAGCGTTACGGTCTGGAATTTTGAGACTCTGATCGCGGGTTCTATCCCCACCCGTGGTATGGTTTTTATATGAGTGTTAGAATATCTACTCTTACCAGCATTCAGACATTGATCAATAGCTGCAAATTAAAACTAGTTCTAGTAATTTACATTAAAAACTCCAAGTCCAGGATCACCCCCATACCTGGTTAGGTATAATAATAATAGTAATAGGGCCACTGATGGCATATTCCGTATCTTCTTGTTGGAGTTTATAGGGCCACTAATAGGTTACGCCGTACCGAACCCTGCCTCCTTACGTCCGGGAAAGAAACCTGGTTGAATCAGGAATAAACTTAGACCACTGCGACTTGACACTGTTCCAGGATGGACCAAGTCATCATAAGTTTCCTGTCTTAAGTGCGGGTTATTTGTGAATCATGTCAGCCACGGTTTCCCGGCGAGGTACTGGGTATGTTATTAGAATTCTTTCTAATTAAGCTTTTCCTCGATAGGACAACCATTATATTATTATTATTAATTGTTGCTGTTTTATCTTTGTAAATTAACATAAAAATCAACATGTCATTCATGTAGGTAACGCATGTGTTGGTTTAGAAAGACACATACCAACGCATGTGTTACCTACATGAATGACATATCTACATGTCTTGTTCTCATAAGATACAGTATATTATAAATTAAGCTTCTAAACCTCTATTTTTTTTTATTAGCCAACATTCTATCAGAAACTAAAAATTTTCCATCTATACAGTAGTGAATTTAAAATTAAACAATTATATAACAATATGTCATTTTTCTAGGTAGTAGGTTGGTAGACAGCAACCACCCAGGGAGGTACTACCGTCCTGACAAGTGAGTGTAAAACGAAATCCTGTAATTGTTTTATATGATGGTAGGATTGCTGGTGTCCTTTTTTCTGTTTCATAAACATACAAGATTTCAGGTACGTCTTGCTACTTCTACTTACACTTAGGTCACACTACACATACATGTACAAGCATATATATATACATACCCCTCTGGGTTTTCTTCTATTTTCTTTTAGTTCTTGTTCTTGTCTATTTCCTCTTATCTCCATGGGGAAGTGGATCAGAATTCTTCCTCCGTAAGCCATGCGTGTTGTAAGAGGCGACTAAAATGCCAGGAGCAAGGTGCTAGTAACATCTTCTCCTGTATATATTACTAAATGTAAAATGAGAAACTTTCGTTTTTCCTTTTGGGCCACCCCGCCTTGGTGGGATACGGCCGGTGTGTTGAAAGAAAGAAAAATGTCATTTTCCTATAAAAAATTCTAGCCAGATCATTGTTATTTGATCAACTAAAGATTTGTCTATTATAACGCGGTACTGAAGAATTAACTAAACAATTTTACTTTATTTTATTGATAAACTTATCATCACTGTCTAGATTAAATGTTCATCCTGTGGCGAGTCGGTGGTACAGTAGGTCATCATATGTTATTAATATTTCCGGGGTGAAAGAAAGGACACTAGTTTTAGCGCTGCCTAACTTACCTCCAGCTCGGTAGTCCTCACAATTATAGACAAAGGCTGTTACCTGGAGTTTACCTGGAGAGAGTTCCAGGGGTCAACGCCCCCGCGGCCCGGTCTGTGACCAGGCCTCCTGGTGGATCAGAGCCTGATCAACCAGGCTGTTGCTGCTGGCTGCACGCAAACCAACGTACGAGCCACAGCCCGGTTGTTCAGGTACCGACTTTAGGTGCTTGTCCAGTGCCAGCTTGAAGACTGCCAGGGGTCTATTGGTAATCCCCTTTATGTATGCTGAGAGGCAGTTGAACAGTCTCGGGCCCCTGACACTTATTGTGTTGTCTCTTAACGTGCTAGTGACACCCCTGCTTTTCATTGGGGGTATGTTGCATAGTCTCCAGAGTCTTTTGCTTTCGTAGTGAGTGATTTTCGTGTGCAAGTTCGGTACTAGTCCCTCTAGGATTTTCCAGGTGTATGTAATCATGTATCTCTCCCGCCTGCGTTCCAGGGAGTACAGGTTCAGGAACTTCAAGTGCTCCCAGTAATTGAGGTGTTTTATCTCCGTTATGCGCGCCTGGAGTTTACCTGGAGAGAGTTCCGGGGGTCAACGCCCCCGCGGCCCGGTCTGAGACCAGGCCTCCTGGTGGATCAGAGCCTGATCAACCAGGCTGTTGCTGCTGGCTGCACGCAAACCAACATACGAGCCACAGCCCGGCTGATCCGGAACTGACTTTAGGTGCTTGTCCAGTGCCAGCTTGAAGACTGCCAGGGGTCTGTTGGTAATCCCCCTTATGTGTGCTGGGAGGCAGTTGAACAGTCTCGGGCCCCTGACACTTATTGTATGGTCTCTTAACGTGCTAGTGACACCCCTGCTTTTCATTGGGGGGATGGTGCATCGTCTGCCAAGTCTTTTGCTTTCGTAGTGGGTGATTTTCGTGTGCAAGTTCGGTACTAGTCCCTCTAGGATTTTCCAGGTGTATAAAATCATGTATCTCTCCCTCCTGCGTTCCAGGGAATACAGGTTTAGGAACCTCAAGCGCTCCCAATAATTAAGGTGTTTTATCTCCGTTATGCGCGCCGTGAAAGTTCTCTGTACATTTTCTAGGTCGGCAATTTCACCTGCCTTGAAAGGTGCTGTTAGTGTGCAGCAATATTCCAGCTTAGACAGAACAAGCGACCTGGAGAGTGTCATCATGGGCTTGGCCTCCCTAGTTTTGAAGGTTCTCATTATCCATCCTGTCATTTTTCTAGCAGATGCGATTGATACAGTGTTATGGTCCTTGAAGGTGAGATCCTCCGACATGATCACTCCCAGGTCTTTGACGTTGGTGTTTCGCTCTATTTTGTGGCCAGAATTTGTTTTGTACTCTGATGAAGATTTAATTTCCTCATGTTTACCATATCTGAGTAATTGAAATTTCTCATCGTTGAACTTCATATTGTTTTCTGCAGCCCACTGAAAGATTTGGTTGATGTCCGCCTGGAGCCTTGCAGTGTATGCAATGGAAGACACTGTCATGCAGATTCGGGTGTCATCTGCAAAGGAAGACACGGTGCTGTGGCTGACATCCTTGTCTATGTCAGATATGAGGATGAGAAACAAGATGGGAACAAGTACTGTGCCTTGTGGAACAGAGCTTTCCACCGTAGCCGCCTCAGACTTTACTCTGTTGACTACTACTATTTGTGTTCTGTTTGTGAGGAAATTATAGATCCATCTACCAACTTTTCCTGTTATTCCTTTAGCACGCATTTTGTGCAATATTACGCCATGGTCACACTTGTCGAAGGCTTTTGCAAAGTCTGTATATATTACATCTGCATTCTTTTTGTCTTCTAGTACATCTAGGACCTTGTCGTAGTGATCCAGTAGTTGAGACAGACAGGAGCGACCTGCTCTAAACCCATGTTGCCCTGGGTTGTGTAATTGATGGGTGGTGATCTTGCTTCTTAGGACCCTTTCAAAGATTTTTATGATATGGGATGTTAGTGCTATCGGTCTGTGGTTCTTTGTTATTGCTTTACTGCCCCCTTTGTGGAGTGGGGCTATGTCTGTTATTTTTAGTAACTGTGGGACGACCCCCGTGTCCATGCTCCCTCTCCATAGGATGGTAGAAGCTCGTGATAGGGGCTTCTTGCAGTTCTTGACGAACACGGAGTTCCAGGAGTCTTGCCCTGGGGCAGAGTGCATGGGCATGTCATTTATCGCCTGTTCGAAGTCATTTGGCGTCAGGATAACATCAGATAGGCTTGTGTTAACCAAATTCTGTGTCTCATAAAAAAAATCATTTTGATCTTCGACTTTCAGTCTGGTTAGCGGCTTGCTAAAAACTGAGTCACATTGGGACTTGGGTAGCTCACTCATTTCCTTGCTGTCATCTGTTATAGTTGAATTACTTAGCGGTTTTAACTTTTTAGGTTTAAATAATATATTACAAGGACCCCAATGGAAATAGGTCACTGACTTTTTTGGGGGTTATCCTAGTTCCTGAGATGGATATGGTGGCTAAACCTCCCGCTTCACACACGGAGGGCCCGGGTTCGATTCCCGGCGGGTGGAAACATTTCGACACGTTTCCTTACACCTGTTGTCCTGTTCACCTAGCAGCAAATAGGTACCTGGGTGTTAGTCGACTGGTGTGGGTCGCATCCTGGGGGACAAGATTAAGGACCCCAATGGAAATAAGTTAGACAGTCCTCGATGACGCACTGACTTTCTTGGGTTATCCTGGGTGACTAACCCTCCTGGGTTAA
Organism: Cherax quadricarinatus; assembly: GCF_038502225.1. Classification (NCBI taxonomy): domain Eukaryota; kingdom Metazoa; phylum Arthropoda; class Malacostraca; order Decapoda; family Parastacidae; genus Cherax; species Cherax quadricarinatus. The sequence goes on from NC_091296.1 coordinate 13,539,350, forward strand.
AAATCCGAACGAAATCTTA